>NW_016107954.1:462890-493236 GCF_001604975.1 Cebus imitator | reverse complement strand
TCAGGCAATTCTCCTGCCTCAGCCTCCTGAGTAGCTGGGATTACAGGCACGCACCACCATGCCCAGCTAATTTTTTGTATTTTTAGTAGAGACAGTGTTTCACCATGTTTGCCAGGCCGGTCTCAAACTCCTGACCTCAGGTGATTCACTCGCCTCAGGCTCCCAAAGTGCTGGGATTATAGGCGTGAGCCACCATGCCAGTCCTAGAAGGCAGTTCTGACTCCAGAGTCCAAATTTAACCACCATGCTAGGTAGATAGTTCCCCGTGATAAAAGACTGATAATGAATGGGACATATTGACCTTCATGATCCAAAATAAGGAGGCCAATTTCACTTTGAGAAGACTCAATAGCGGCAGGATAATCTCGTCACATTAAAAAAAAAAAGTGAGGCCCTTCCATAAATCCTAGTTCCAGAACTCTCTTCCAATATAAGCTTAGATAAGTTATCAAATGCTTCTAAGCCTCTGTATAATGGGAATAACGCCATTGTTGTTTTGAGAATTAAATGAACTAATATGTGTGAAAGGAGAAGTCACTGCCTCATATACGGCCAGTGTTTAATAAATCGGAACGATAATTTAATTAATGATGCATGTCTTAGCATTCATAGCCTTCAACCACTCCTCAAATGCACAGATTTTCTAAACTACAAGGCATGTTTCAGAATGTGAGCATGAAGCCTCTCTACTTTGGCAGCGTTTTTTGAAATGCAGCCTAAAACGTGACTTTTATATACCACGGTTCTCTTCTTTCTTCTCTTTGCTGCCTTTCGACATTCTCTTTCCCTCTGCCCCTACCAGAACGGGGGCACCTTTCATCAATGCATTAATCCATGGCTAAAACATGACTCATCGTAGAAATGCAAAGGAATATTCTGTCTGTGTAGCAGGCAAGGACCCGTGGGGCGGGTTCTCATTAGAATGCTTTACAATAATATCAATCAGTATTAAAAATGTATGTTCTACTCAATTTTTAAAACATCTTAAATAAATCTTTAAATAAAGCTATTTTGTTTTATCTTTAGGGCCTATGAACAGTAAGCCCTGAGGGGCCCTTGCTTCCCCGAGAACCATCCTTAAGTGCTTTCTAGAAAAGCCTGCGCAGTGTGTGGCTTTCTGGGGGGTCTCTGTGCTGGGGGAGTCAAGTCTTGACTCCCTGTATTGTTATTCTGTTACTGCACCAGCACGCTGTGGGCCAGTTAGGAGTTTACACGGTTGCTTTCCCCACTGAACTGTGACATCTGTGCATGCAGAGGCCTGGTTTAGTGTGCCTTAGTTATCTCACAGCTGACCCATGGTGGGGCTGACAGATGTAGAATGAATCAATGAAAAAAAAAATTGACTAAATTAGTTCCAAAACATAATGTGTCCCCAAAGCTGTTTGGTAGCTTTGCTTTCCGAAATCATTTGTAGTCGGGGATTTCCAAAAAGAAGTTGATGGTCACCATCACCAATAGTCGTGTTATACCTCTAGGAGACAAAAAATGCAGGAGCGCAAGCGAGAGGACTTTCAGCAACAGTACCAACTCCTGTCTATCAAATACGGCCCGCCTACTAACGAGAAGACTGACAGAAGGGTGACCAATGACGTTACAGAAAGAAAAGGGAAAAACATTAGTCCCCTCCCCAAAGAAACATAAGGTCTCTCTCCCACACACGCACACACACTTATACATAGGCACACACACACAAACTTGTAGTCAGAAGCCCCACATTTAGATTCCCCCTACAATTAATTAGCTGTTTAACTTTGGGCCGTCACTTAATTTCTCTGGGTCCCTATAAACACATTATTTAACAGAAGAGAAAAACTTAGTGTATATGAATTCCAAGTTTTGTGCTGACTTGAAGAGTCTAAGCTTCTAAACCCTCTCTCCCTGGGTTTTTCCACTAGCCTTCTAGATACTTCCATAGACACTCCCTTATGCAATACAGGTTAAATGGCCTAAGGAGTCCAGGAGACTTGGACAACAGTGTGGTCACCATCCTCAGATTGACCACAGTTCCACCAGTTCTCACCAGACAGTTTCATCTTATTTACTGTAAACACGAAAACAAGGTGCTGTTTGGTTACAAAGACACAGCTTATTGATTTGTGCATGCAATAAAATTGCCCTGCCTTTGCACTTTCATGTTAATAAGTGATGATAAAGGAGCCTCAGACAGGAGTCTACTCGGACTTTCTAAACATTGCGTTTGGTGGTCACAGGTAAGAGTGCTCAGCCTTCTAACATGCATGATTGAGGCTTACAGTGGACTCTGGGCACCAGCTTGAGGAATCCCAACCACAGCAGCGCTCTGCACTGGAATCACAGGTTCGCCAAGGCCTGGCAACCCCCGGAAGAGCATCGCTCTGGAGTCACTGCACCGTCACTCCTCCTCAGAAGGGCAAGGGAGCCTCAGAGACAGAAGCATCAGTACAAGATGCCCGCCACCCAAGCGGCAGAGCTGCTGGCAAGGAGCAGCTTCAGCAGCAGCCCTTGGGAGGCCGTCTCCCTCGGTTACCCAAGTGAACAGTCTCCTGCAGGGGGGTCTATGCTGAGGGGGACATTTTTCCACTTCTCACACATGTACACTTTAAAAAAATAACCAGTCTAATGGTATGTTAATGATTCCAGATGGAAACCCAGACCTCAAGGGTTGAGTGTAACAGAAATTTCATGTAGGTCAAAATCCTTAAATGTGTTCTTTGGGTCTGAAAATAGAAGTGGTGTTCAGGTTGTCAAACATTCTAAGCGACCATTTCCTAGGCATTTCTCAGGAGAGAAACGAAGCTGGGATGCTTCTGTACCCTGTGTGCCGCAGTGTCCTAGAAGATGGCCCACCCCAACCCAACAGGAGCTTTGAGGCCAGGTGAAATCACCAGCCCTTCCGCTGCTGCCATCTGTTCTTTCCTAAACAGAACCTACAAGAAGAGCCTCCCAAATGACCAGCTTCAATCCCTTGCAGAGAGGGAGGGTGATGACACAGGAGGAAATGCTTCACAGGGCATTTCTTTCAACTGCCAGTCTGTCACATCAGTGTCGGCCGATGTCACTCTGAACAGAAAGCTTTGGGGCCCAAGAAATGCCAAGAAAATGGCAGCCAGTGGGCAGGGCAGCCACCGGCCTCTTCTTGCTAATATATGCAGTGGATGTGGCATTTCTGACAATATTGCTTCTGCCTCGCTTGCCATTTAATGTTAAGAGGATTCTAGAATCTCCTGCATTTAAAGAGTAATGACTGTTTTCAGGGTAAATGCTCTGTTAAATAACCCTGGATTATTGTGTCGTGTTATTACATTTATAAAATGGCATTTCAAAAAATAATAATTGTTTTAGAGTTAATTGATGTTTTTAACCATCATTGTGTGGAGAATTTTTATCCAGTAGACAGGGAGTGAGCAAGGGAAAAAGAGATTTCCATCGAGAGAGTTGGTACTGAAAATAGAAACCATTCCTGCATGTGAAATCCTGGTACAGAAGGCGCTCCTCCTCTGAGCACTGCTTTCAATGAGCTCTTTTCACTGCAATTAAAGCAGCCGCAGGACAAAGGTAAATCTCAGCCGAATTCTCGAATGGAGTCTGTAGGCCTTGGGACTGGCTGTGGTACAACGGGGCTGGGGAGGCCTCAGCACAGATTCCCTGACCATTATCCCCCCATAGGGGCAGGCCTGACCCCAGAGTGCCTGAAGCAATGGCAGAGACTGGCAGCTCCACAGAACAGTGACTTTTCAGATGTGAAGTTAATTACACGGCCGACAGTCTCAGAATTTCATACTGCCAGAGGCAGAGCTGAATGCAGGGATATTGCAGAATAAAACTTGGAAATTCCAAAATCTTCACATAGGGAGGATGCAAATGGTGCATAACCCCGAACCACATCCCAGGTGCGGTGGGAATGATGTCACTCTCTTCCTTCCTATACAAATCCTTCCATCACTCTCCTCAAGCCTGTCTAGAGGGCAATGCCGCCTATTATGTGAGTGACAGATGATCTCTGGATCACATGGTTTCTTCTTACAAGTATTTCCGTGAAGTAGGAATTGCGTATTATGTTTATGCTAGGTTTAAATATAAATATATGCACACACATAGAAGGTAAAGATCATTTTCATGATGATAGAGCTTAACAGAGAGCCCGAGTCTTTCCAGTTGCAACTCAATTGCTGTTTCCACAATATATTCCATCATCCGGGATCTTCATACAAACCCTCCAGACCATTGTGGCTGCATGACAGAAGCCAGAGAAAAGCAGAAAGTGAACAAAGACTCCAGCTAAATTTGAGGAAACTAGAAAGATGTTGGAATGTAAGGGGGAAAAGAACGAAGGTGATTACTTAGCGCAAATCTCTAATTTATAAGATGCGGAGATTAAAACCAAGAATGTTAAGCAACTATCCAAGATCATACATCTGGATATCAAAGCTGCAGCAACAACCCACATCTTCTGACTCCAGAAATCCTGCAGTTCACCCCAAGTCTCTTCCAGCAGTCCTTACAAAAGTCTGTATGTAAATCATAACCATTTTCTCTCTCGGTCTCAACTACCACCATCAATAATGTGCAGGGTCAACTTTGCAAAGAATTTCAAGAGACTTTTGATATCTCAACAGCTGGAAATCAGTCATTTGATATAAGTCCCTGTTTCTTGAACTGCCAAATAACCAATAGATGAGTCACTAATTCTGTGAACCCAAAATGACCCTGCAAACAATCATTTCACAGTGCAGAAAAAGACATGACAGAAGGAATTTGGAATCTATTACCTCCCAATCAAAGCACAGTTGGCAAAATGCCCTGGCTTTTCATACATTCATCCAGACATCCCAAAGAGAGTTTGCCTGAATGCTTCGGGAACTCTCCTAAGAGTAAGTGGATTGACATGTTATGCAAAAGAAAGTCAAACAGACACCAGTGAGTGCCACCTGACAGAAAGATAGCAAGCCAAGTGACTCTCCAGTCATCATACAATGTACCATGACCCTTGGCATGACATGCACTGTGAGGGGACCTTTCTCTTCTGCCTTCACGCTCTGTAGCCTCTTTAGCACAAGCCCACCCAAAGGGCATAAATATGACTTAAAGACTTCACAGAAAGTGCTCCCCTTTCTCCATTTGGTCTAAAAATGATAAAGTTTGTAGTTTTAGCTCTGTTTATTTAAATATAAAGAATTCTAATATTTCTAGACTTGTCAAGCAGTTAATTCCAAGTGTTGGAGCATTCTTCGCTGTCACCCAGGGTCACACAGGATCTTAGATTCAGAATGCACAGAGCTGGAAGTATCTGGTGAGTTATCCCTTTGCTCCTCTTCAGGACATAGGAAATGGAGGAGGTAGAGGTTAAACAGCTTGAAAATTTAGAACTAATTGAGATGCATCAGTGAGATTCTGGGTATTAAGCCCTGAGGATCATTAGAACATTTGAATCCTCAGCATCCCATACATAAAGCCACGGAATAATGTGGATTCTTTCTGACACATAGAAGAAATAAAGTCCTTCAAGACTCCAGTAAAAAAAAAGGAAAGACAAATAAATAGCTAAGACTGCAAAGCTCTCAGATACAATATTGAAATTTTGACCTTACCTTTCATAAAGCTTGAAATTGTGATGGTAAAATATTATGACAGAAATACTTATATAGTGTACATTGCAAACTCAATAGATGACTAAGATACTTGGAATGATAATGAAAGTGTTATATCTGGACCAATACATAACTCAATATATGAGTCACCAGTATACAACAAACCCCTTTCTGCCTCCTGGTTATGAGGTCGGGAAGCACAATTAATAATTAACTTCATCATCAATGCCATTATTATTAAAAAGCATATTTTTATAAAGCACTTAATATAAGTAGTTAAATAAACCTTTGGAAATCTGAAATCTATATATTTATAAATGAAATGAAAGACAAACTCTAAAACGGATTAGAAAAATATCACAAAGACAACCCCTGTGACAGATTTCCACACAATTCTGTTTTACTGATACACACCAACAGTTCTCAGAGTTAACATCTCTTGTACCAACTGTTTGGAATACCATCCTAACTGGGGTTGCTTTTTGTTTTTGTCTTTGACTCTCATTTCAGCCCACGTCACTCCATCTTCCATGTGCTGCTGCTGGAATGGTCAGTTAACAAATCATGTCTGTGCTCAAACCTTTCAGTGGCTTCCCGTAGGATAAAATCCATGCCAGATTTTCCATAGGGACTTTGAAAACAAATTAGCAAATTAACAGGCAACTTCTCACCATATATCAAATATATGTCAGGGACTATTTGATGCTCTCATATTTATAATCTTAATTTACCATTAGAATAATCCTTTAGGAGAGGGATTAGTATAGTTGGAGTTGCCTAAACAGACAACTTGGAGAATGTTATACACAACCTGGCAAATATTCTACATATTACCATAATCCCCTATTGTTTCTGTCCTTTCTTTTATTATTTAAAAGTAAGACATAAACAAATCACAGATTGTCATAACTGAATTGATTGAAATTGATACACGGCAACATTATGAGATTTTATGCATTTGTGCTAGCAAAGTAACTTAAAATCAATGATTTGGAGAGAAATTATTCAGGAAATCTTAATGACTTATTATGGTAAAAACACTTCTAAGAGTGTATCCATTAATGGAGGACAATTACTGGAAAGTTAAATTTAATATTCAGGAAATCAATTAACTAGTATTTAATTACTTAAAATTATGATCCGTTAGTAAACATTGGTACAATTTGCTTACAAATATCACTTCTGATTATGAGTCATCGGGAAACAAAATGACTAATATTCTATCATCGAAAGCAATTTGATTCACTTCACATTCCCCCTTTCTGTCTTTCTGTGAATGACTTTTGTGTCAAGCCAGAGACCATCAGAGCAGAAAGATGTGCTGAGACCATCTGACCCCTCCCCATTTCACAAGGCCAACTCTCAGTCCAGCGTAGTGCCCTGGGCCTCTGAAGGCTGCACAGCTCAACCCGCACCACCTTGGGACTCCAATCTAAAGCTCCCAGCTTTAGGGCAGCCCCCTTTCTGCCCATGGCTCCTTCTAAAATAATCTACAATTCCAAGAGGGAACCAAAGGCCACACACCCTTATTCCTTTCCTCTTTTTGGAACTAGTAAAAATCCATGTCTGCTTTAGAAAGTCATGGGGCCAAAGTCCTTTCTCTCAGCTCTACAAGAGAAGGTGAGCCCACCTAGCACTCTCTGCAGACCCCTCCCCTCTCTGCCTCTGCTATAGCTCACTAGGCATCCTTTCCACTAATTTTCTGGTGTTTTCTGCGTTGCTATTGGCATAACATCCCATCAGTGCTGTTAATTACATCCACTTGGAGTGTGAAGGACAACTCGATTGTCTCAAAAAGCCAGAGGCCATATAATCCATCTCACTGCTCTCACAAAACAAGTTCCCAATTGTCTCTGCTGCGAGAAGGTAAGAGGGACACCCCTGGCAACGTGCTGGCACCCATTCCCTGCCGCAAATGGAGAAGTCACAAAAGAAGTGTCTGTTCCTCTTCCTCTTTGGGCAAAGGGAACTGCCTGTGGCTCTCTGCTCCAGATCCATGACTCTTCAATACCTCCACAATGCTTAGTGTCTTCCCAGTACAAGTCAATGTCATTTGATGCATTCTGAACTTGGTAACACCTATATGCAACTTAGTTTGCGCATCTAATTACACACCCTGGTAATATTGTTAATCGCATGCGTCCATAAATTTTCTGTTCCAATATAGTGTTTATGGAATCCTGTAGATTTACTACATGCTATCCAATGTCTTCTTTCTATATATGGAAAAATAACCAGAAATTAAGCTGGGTTGCAGTTACAGCCAAGATGTCTTTATCCCTTTGTCCTTAATCCTTGAACTTGAAAGCAGACTGAGAAAGCAGAGTCCAAGCAGAGAGTGAACTGCTGTGCCAGAAGGCAAGCTCTTTTCCTGACCTCAGTCACACCGCCCCTCAATAGGGCACCTTGCAAGACCAGGATGTCAAACTGCCTGTGGTTTGGCTGATTCCTCTACAAAGCCATAGCAGCCACTGAGTCATGAACAAAGCAGGGGGATGGGATGGGGACCCTCCAGGCAGTGTGAAAGCAGAGCCATGAGGAGCTGGCTAAGAAAGCGGTGCAGCAGAATTCCATATGCCATGATACAACACAAGATCTTCTGTGTGACTCCCAAGAAGCTCTGTGTGGTCTTTGTGTGAGAGCCCCTTATGCTGCTCCCTGCAGCTGATTTTCTTCACGAGACAAACGCTGTAAGTTATATAACCAATCACATTGCCCTCCAGGTCCGACAACCATGCAGCATGCACAAGAGCTTTGTTCTTCTCTTTATGTTATTACCCCTATTTTCCTTTTCTTTCCAATAAAAAGTTTAAAATGACATTAACTCAACATCTGTGACCTTCTTATAATAGAGAAGTGTACAGAACACATGTATCTCATCTTTACCTTACTGCCCCATTCTCATTCACCCCTACAGAGGCCCTGTTTCTTGCTTGTGTGTAAACTACCAGACCCTATCTACCCATTTTCAACATTATATATTTAAATGTATATACACATCTATTTGGGTTATAAACGTGTCATATGTACTGTTGGACAATCTGCTTTTTACCTCCCAATGAGACACGCACATTTCTGGCATCGAATGTGCTACGATGCCTCATTCTTGTAACAGCTGCAAGGGATGGTATGGAAAGGCTGGCAAGACCTCAGGCTGTGCAGCTGTTTAGGCGGCTTCCACGTGCTTGCCCAGTCACCACTCCTTCTGGGGTGGGACTATCAGAAGTACCTCCCAAGAGTCTTTCTAAATTCCCCCTGCAGAGCCTAGGACCCAAAGTCAAGCATTCAGATCTCTAATTTTTATAGATATGGACAATCACTGTCTCCAAAAGATTCACACATTTATAATCTCACCAGCAGTGATGAAGAGTCACCTTTCCCTTGAGTCCTCACTGACACAAACTGTTATTTTTTATTCATTTCGAGAGGTAATTTGTGCTTTAATTTGTATTTCCCTGATTACTCATAAGGCTCAGCATTTTCCAACATATTTATTCACTATTTTATTTCAAGTAATTGCTCATTCATATTTTTTTCTACTTTCTATTGGGTAATTTATCTTTTTTGGTGGTGATATGTGATTGTTCTTTATATAATCTAGATATTAATGCTATAAATATTGCTAATCATGTTTTCCCAGTCTATTGCTTATCTTTTCTACAGAGATCTTTCTTATTTAATTAGGCCAATCTATCAATACATCAAGCTTTTCGTTTATTGCTTTTGGGCTTTTCCTCTTAATTACAAAATGTTTCCCAACTTCCATATTCACGTAAGTACGTGCATATGTATGTGTAAAATTCTTTATTTTTCTAATGCTGTCAGAAGTTTCATATTTATATTGATATTCAGATCTCAGAACCATCTGGTATTACTTTTTGATTGTAAAGTATCATTTTACCCATTTCTAATTGATGGTAACATATATATGCATCCTTATAAGCCTCTTTATACTCTTTGGAAATAGGATACTAATTAAAAGTCAGCTTTACAGTCTCATTACACCAAGAGAGAGAGCCTCTTGTCAGGTATTCGTGCTGACTCTCCCCACCCACAAGGGCCCCTTCTCTCCATGACCCTGGGATTCCATGGCCTTGCTGAACCATATCAACGTGAAACATGAAAAACAGAGACAGTGGCTAGTCTTCTACTATTGATGCACTGGCATCCTGGACAGGCATGAACATCACTGAATTCCCGTGTAGAGTTGTCAAGACGGAGACAGGTAAGTAAAATTCACAGTTCCTCAACGTGAACACACAATCTGAATATCCCAGACAGTAAACCTGGAAAGAAAGCGGAATAAAAGACTTACTGTGAGGATATGAAAACTCGCACAGCACACTTAGGCCTTCGGGGGCTGAAGGAAAGTGATAGAATAAAGAGGTATAAGTCACTGGAAGAGAAGAGGAAATATGCTATGTGGGTAAAGAGAATGTCATGGAAGACCATCTAAGACTTTGTAGAGGCATTTGAGTGGGAAAATTAGAAAAGGAAGGGTCGAGGCTACCCTCAGCCTGCGTCCTCCCTTCACGGAGGGGCTGAGGGTCTTACTGCGGTTGGCAGCAGCATGTGGTGGTTACCAAGACAGATAGATTAGACCCTTCTAACAAGTAGGAAATTAAATTTTCACTAAAGCACCATTATTCTTCCCCTTCTCATTTTATTGTAAAATGTGGAAGTTGCTTCACATCAGGTCCCAGAGGTTGTTTTGCAGACCCGGCCCCTAGAGATGAACCCCCCAGAGCATAGAGAATGCACCCCTCCCAGTAATCAAGCCCAAGCTACCATAACTAATCCATCATCTGTGGCCAGCTAGGCTGGTTCCTGAGTGTCGATGTGGAGTTAATTAGACAAATACCGTACGTTCTAGTCCAATTGATTATTAAGACACCATAACGAGGATTTAACATCACGGCGTGTATTGGAAACACTGTATTATAACTCGCCTGCTCATCCTAGAAACTCAGTGGAGTCATCAAGTGACAATTAGCATTCAATAGTAGCTATGGCCTGTTTTTATCACTGCTGATTTAATAAGACAGTTATTGTTCTCTATGTTAATTAATATCTATTGATTAAAGTTGAAGGCTAGGCATCAGGAATATATGCTCTGGTTCACTCTGGAGTAGTTAGCATGTTTTTCTGCTCAGCCTGACTTGCTACTTCCTATCTATGCTACAATAGAGATTCTTTCAGGCCCTGAAGAGATCCCAGACAGAGTGAACATTGGCCTCGCAATTAATGAAGTTGCGAGACAGATGCTTCTTCCTGGGAATTGGGGAAAGAAGAAAATTAACAGTGTCGTGAGGTACCTTGTTTCCTCTAAAGAAAGTCTAAGTCTAGAAGCTTAGACTTTGGTACCTGGTTGCCATGGTACCTGGAACTAGATTGGCCAAGGTCACCTTTCCCTGGAGTCTACATGAAGAGCTCACTGCTGTGCCCTGGAAACGGTCTGATTTCCGTAGCACGAAGTAGCGCAATGGCTTGCTTATCCATCTCTGCCTCTTTGGGCTGGGTTTTCTGCTGTGGTGGTGACTAATGCCATTGGAGGGCCTACTCGGGTCATGTCAAACTCCTGTACTTCTGCCCTGAAACGTTAAGAAATGAGACGAGATCCACTGGGTCTTTATGTAGAAAACAAGCTTTTCATCTATGGCGCTCCATGATTTTTGGAAGAAACTCATCCACTTCTATCTCCATGCTTGTGTGGAGTGGACACTTTTAAAAAATTGTTTTAATCTGTTTTCCTATTTTATCTTAGAGTTAGTTCTATGTCACCGGTCTTGAAAATTATCTCACAATAAGGTAAAAGCACAATGAAATCTTTAATTTACTAATTTAATTAAATGAATAAAATATGATTTTTGCTTTTCTTATAATGCGATTTTTAACACCCACATTTTAAACTGTTTTTACATCCCTTTTTTCTAGTACAATGTTTACTGAGGAATAACGTTCATAAAGTGAAGTGCATATAAAGGGTACTAATCTTAAGAACGCAGCTCAGTGATTTTTCTACACACCTACCCTTGGTTGGCCACACTCAGATCAAACTACAGGATATTCCCATCCTGCTACAAGTTTTTCTCATTCTGATTTGTAGGTATTGACCCTCAAGCTTTTTCCTGTACCTCCTGCCGTACCTGTACTGACTTCTACCGTCATTAATTTGTTTTGTCCTGTTCTTGAGCTTCATAAAATTAGAATCATACAGTATGTGCACTTTACTGTCTAGGAAACTCCTTTTTAAAGGTAAAAATGAGTGTATCAAAGGCAGGGGTCTTTGATTTTGTTTAAGTTAGTTTATCATATTTTATGAAATCTCCAATAATCCAGTAATCTATTCTAGTAGGTTTAACTGAAATTTTTCATCTTTCTTAAATTCTCAAGAACCTTGACAGTCTTAGTTATGATTCCCCAGTCACCACCAATCTTACCAGAGGACATGTAAATTACAAAGGCTATAGACATGTCTATTTCACATTCCTTTTCTCAACTTACACTTGCCAACACAAAGCACCGAGGCTGAAAAGAACATTGTCACTTTTGTCGCTATAGCCATCTTATAAAATAGGAAAGCTGGTATTAGGAAGCATGACAATGACATCTTGGACTGACTGTTGTCTTCTCTTTGGACACTTGTGTATGACTCAATTAGTTATGCTTGGAAAATTCAGGCCAAATTAAGCCTAGGAGCTAACAGTGGATAATGGTAAAACATATAATAGACAGAACTAGTACACATGACATGTGGCAAGATTCAGCACATTCACTGGCACCTGAAAAGGCCATGAAACCCAGAACCAGGCGATGCTTGAGAGTATAAGTAGACAGATAGTGAATTGGGCCTTTAGCCTTGAACCCAGATTTAATCACAAGGCTTGGGTCCTTGAAAAGAGACTAGCAAGAGAAAGGCAGGGCTTTAGCTTCAGGGAAATTAATTTACTAGGCAGGCTACCAGGACAGAGACCAACAAGGGAAAGGTATGCTCTAAGACAGTGGCTCTCAGAGAGGGGTCCTTGGACAGGCAGCATCAGCAGCACCAGGAAACGTGAGAAACGCACATTTGCAGACATCCACCCAGACCTGCTGAGTTAGAAACTCTGGGTTGAGGCCAGCCCAGCAGGCTGTTTTAACAACCCCTCCACATGACCCCTACCCAGGCTGAAGTCTGGGAACTACTAGCCTAAGTGTTTAGAATGAGAGTGCTGGGTGGAATCTGTTCTCAGAAGTTAGGGACGAATGTTAGAGCTGGGCTAACATCACAGAAAGCAGTGCTGAGTGCCAGGGCGATTGGCTGCAGCTCCCAAAGCCTCTCTGGTGTCACTGTTGTCCTAGGAATGAAGAAACTCTGAACAGAACCGTTGGAATCAGGTAGCGCCGGATGATACACGTGCCCTTTGCAGAGGAGCTCAGCACGTACCGTATGTGTTGAACTGCTTGCTTCTATCTCCGCACCTAGGAATTATGAGCTTTCTAAAGACAGAGACCAGGCTGTTCATCTCCACCCACGGTGTCTAAAAAATGCTTGAACCAGGACAGCAGCTTAAAAAACATTTGTAGAATGAATGCAACAGGAAGTGAGTGAATGAAAGAATGGATAAATAAAAGACAAGCTAAAAGCAGAGCATGGGTATTGTGTGAGTCCACATATACGAAATGTCTAGCATACGCAAATTCATTGAGACAGAAAGTATTTGGAGTTTGCCAGGGGCTAGAAGGAAGGGGGAAATGGGGAGTGGCCACTAATGGGTTTGGGGTTTCTATTAGTGGGGATGGAATTATTCTGGAATTAGATAGTGGTGATGAGTGCACCACCTTACGAATATACTAAAACTCACTGAACTGTACATTTTTAAAGGGTGGGTTTTATGATATGTGAATTACATCTCAATAAAAATAATTACATTTTTTAGAAAGCAGAATGTGTGAATATCAAGCAAGGCATTTCGGAAGAAACATTTCATATGCCAAAAGCTATGCTGCGAAGACATGGGAATCTAACGCAATGAAACTTCACAGGACAAAAGGAGACTCCTGCAAACCGACTGCACCCTCTCCGGGCTCCCGGTGCAGCTTCGCTATCCCAGTAGAGCAGAGGCAACCTGGGGTGTGGGAAGCGGCACCAGCTGCCCTACGGTGTCCAGGTAAACCCCCCCCCCCCGAAGCCGTTATCCTAATAGCAGCACAGAAAAGCACACGGGACCACGGACAGCATCAGGAGAATGGAGTCTGACGCCCTCTCCCTTCCTCAGCCTCCTCATCTGTAGAGTGGAGAGAATGGTCACTCCAAACACTAGAACTGAAAGTTTACTGTTTGTTGGAGAAGGCAAAAGAGCGCATGAAAAGATGCATGAGCTAAAAGGTCACTGGGTGCTCTGGGTGCTGTCTTGGATTGCAGCCCTGTGGAGAAGGACAGGAGGGTCTCCTGGGCCCCTCCCACTGCCTCCGAAGCCAGGTGCACACGTGGCCCCAGGACAGCCACGGCCCGTGGGAGAAAGCTGCAGCCAGCTCTCCGGGCGCTTTACGAGCCCTTCTTGTTATTACCTCCTATTTCTTTTTATGCTACTGCCAAAATACCACCATTAATCTCTCGCACTCCCTGAAGGCAAAACACGGGTAATTGGATTTATCTGGTTTTAGAATTTGTTAGGTTCCGTTACAAAATAAATAAATAACTGACCTCGAAAGAGAGGGGCGTCTTCCCGGCTCGCGCTGTCATGTCGCGGCCTGGCCGGCGGGAGCCCGCCTGGCGTCGCCCGAGCTCATTAATCTCGGCTATCTCCTCCCCACACCTTGTCCCTCCTGTCTTCCAGCCAGTCCCTTCCCGCACTCGGCTTGATTTAAGAAGTTTCCCTCGCCTGACCCCCTCAGCTCCAGCGCTTCGCACTGTGTCTGGTTCCCCCTGCGGTCCTCCGCTCCCCGCAAGACGCGGGCCTCGCTTCATCACTTTTTTCTTTTTCCATCTCCTTCTGCCACAGCTGTTTCCTTTCCCGATTGTACTGTGTGGGGTTGTTTAAAACTTCCTTTCGGCAGCCTGGAGGCTTCGTGTTTCTTGTGTTGTTTCCCTTGGCGTTTTTGTTTTTGTAAGATGTGGATGGCTGCAGACATCATGGGTGATCACGGAAAATCAGTTTGCCTCGGTGTTTGGCTTTTGATCAGGGCAGGGCCACAGCACAGTGAACACAAGAGACATGCTTTCTTTGGTTTGTCCCTTTATAGCACGTGTGTTAAATCCAGTAGAACCACCCAACATGGGCCCTTCCAGGCCGTGCTCATCCTTCTCTGAGAATTCCGACCACCTCCTCCTCCACGGCCCTCAGCCATGGCACAATGTGGAGGAGCCACATTTGTGCAATGGGGCTTGTGGACGTTACTATTTGCCAGCCCAGCAGCAGCTACTCACTAATAACTTGCTGACATCCAAGCCTCAGGGGGAAGGAAGGAATGCTTGAAACCCTCTTTCCAGGCCCCTGGCTCCTCCTGCTAGGTGATGTCTGGAGCTGCTGCAGCCATCTTGTAGCCATTAAAGGTGCTGATGTCAGCACTTTAATTGATGGAACCCAATCGTGGAACTGCCTCCCTCCCTCTAGCACCTGAGGGAGACTACAGATTTTACCATTTTGTACATATCTTTAATGTTGTATTTTATCACTTGGTGTTAAGAGCATCCTGTCTGAGGCATGACTTTTGCCCCTAACCCTAGCTCAACTGGATCAGGAGTGGACCCTCGATCCAAGCTGGGACAATCTGATTTTATCTCTCAGAAATTTGGAAATGAGACAGAGAAATACTGGACAATCTGTGGAGACTTGTTTGAACTGTAAGAACTGTGAAGCCAAAAGAGGTTGGATGGCCATCTTCCACCCTGTGCAAGCAGACCAAGATACAGGAGCAAAAGCAGCATGTGTGCGGGAAAGCAGGAATGAGACCATAAGCCCACACCGAAAGGGGAAGGCAGCAGAGTCAGAGTGGCCGCCTCTGTTCTGAGAAGTGCCAAGCTCCTGCTTCCCTGCCTTTCAGAAGCCAAAAGTCTTCAGTCCCCTGCATTCCATGGTCCTTACAGCACAGCCTACCTCTTTATTTAAATAGTTTGAGTGGGTTTTTTGGTACATTTCAACGAAAAGCGTAAAGCAAAAAATTGTTGTACTCACAACTTGAGATACAGAGGTGAATTAATTAATTTCCCTCCCATGAATGAAGTCCTGTGAAGGGAAGACACATCGGGAGAGGCCACATTCAGTGGCTCACATCTGTAATCCCAGCACTTTGGGAGGCTGAGGTGGGAGGATCTCTTGAGCCCAGTTTGAGATCAGCCTGGCAACACAGAGAGACCCCATCTCTACACAATTTTTTTAAAAACAATTAGCCAGGTGGGGTGGTGCATGCCAGCTACTCTAGAGGCTGAGGTAGGAGGGTCTCTTGAGCCTGGGAGGCCAAGGTTGCAGTGTGCCACAATTGTGACGCTGCACTTCAGCCTGGGCAACAGAGGGAGACCCTGTCTCAAAAATAATAATATGGCCGGATAACTTGCAAGATTATGTTACAGTTAACACTATGTACGTTCTGGGGGTGTGAGAAGAGAACTAGTTCATTCCCCCTGCATGCTCTGCTAAACAGAAAACACTAAAAAGTTCAGACACATTTTTTTTTTTTTCAAAAAAATAGTGCACCAAACTGGTTTTGCTGGCATGAGAATCAGACTCATGGAACTGTATCTAAGCATTCCTGATTCTGTATTTCTGAGGCTGGGTACAGGAATCCGTATTCTAAAAATTCTTCCAGGATTAGTATAATGCCCAGAAAGTCTTGGAAAGCTTAGAAACCATTGAGATAAAGGTGAGAGGGAAATCAGAAAATATTAACAAACTGGAAGTAACATTTGAGAGAGACCCAATAAGATGAGACTCGCCATATATAGAAAGAGGTTGGGAAATAACTTTTCAGGAAGAAAGAACAAACTGAAAATTACCACACAAATAAAAGTTGTTTATGTTCACAGTTATTTCCATTTTTGTTATGGTCACAAATATGTACATGTCTGATTGCACCCACTTATGCAACTGAAAAGAAAGATAGGGCTAACGATAGATTCAATCCACCTGCCTCTTTAAACACACCCTATTTACACGCCCTGCAGAGCATCACAGAAGTTACTTGAGACAATTAAATTGAAATCCTATTCCTGCCCTCAAGAAACTAGCATCAGCTGAGGGGAAAAAAAAAGAATCTGTGTGTGTAGGTGAAGAGGAAGAGAGAGAAAAGATAAAGTAACAATAAACAAATGCTCTGATTACTAAAGAGTCAGCTACATCAGTAAATGCTTGGGGATGGGGGATGGATTAGGCTGCAGTGTTATCAGAGCTAGCTAAAGTTAATCATCTTCTCCTCCTCCTTTTCTTGAAATGTGGTCTTGGTCTCTGTTGTTGCTCAGACTGGACTTGAATTCCTGGGCTTGAATGATCCTCCCTGCCTCAGCCACTAAATTGTTGGGAATCCCAAGTGCACACCACTGCACCAGGCTTGAAGAACTTTTAAAATTTCTTGCAAGGCAAGTCTATTGAAGACAAATCTGAACAATTTCTCTTTGTCTGAGAAAGTCTTTATCTACGCCGATGATTCTTTTTTCTTGCAATGCTTTAAATATTTCACCCTGCTCTTTTCTTGCCTGCATGGTTTTTAAAGAAAAGCTCAATATAATTCTTATCCCTGCTCCTCTATAAATAAGGTGTTTTTCCCCTCTGGTATCGTCCAAATTATTGTCTTTGCATTTGAAATTCTTCAGTTTGAAAATCATATGCCTAGGTACAGGCTTTTTATGTTTGTGTTTGTTTGTTTGCCATTATTCTTCTTAGTGTTCGCTGAGCATTCCTGGAACTGTGGTTTGGTGTCTGGCATTAATCTTGGGATATTTTCGGTCACTATTTGCTACAAATATCTCTTCTGCTTTCTTTCTTTCTTTCTTTCTTTCTTTCTTTCTTTCTTTCTTTCTTTCTTTCTTTCTTTCTTTCTTTCGTTTCTGGTATTCTAATTACATAGGTATTGCATCTTCTGTTATTATTCCACAGTTCTTAGATTTTCTGTTCTGTTTCCTTAAGTCTTTCTCTTTGCTTTTCAGTTTTGAAGGTTTCCACTGGCATATTTTCCAGGAGGCACAGTTGATTCTCTCCTCAGCTGTGTTTAGTCTGCCAAAAAGCCCATCAATTGAGCTCATTCTTCATTTCTGTAACAATATTTTTTTCCTAGCATTCCTTTTGATTCTTTCTTAGAATGTCCATCTCTCTGCTGAACTTACTCATCACTTATTGCATGCTGTCCATTTTTTCCATTACTCCTTTAGCACATTAAGCATAGTAATTTCAAAACACCAGTGTGATAACATCTCTGCCATAGTTGAGTCTTGCTCCAATGTTTTCTCTGTCTCTTCAAACTCTGTTTTTGCTTTTTAGCTAGTGTGGGGTAGAGTATTTTCCATCCTGCAGTGAGATAGGTTCTGTTAAAAAAACAATGTAATCAGGAAAAATAGTTTCTTTCAAAAATAAGCTTTTGTTAAGAAGAACAGAATCCTCTGGCCATGTTTCCAAATGGTTACCCTGCTCTACCTACCCCTTTTCTTTTCTTTCTTTCTTTTTTTTTTTTTTTNGACTCACAGGTTGTTATGGGGAATTTCCCTGTGTTTCAATGTAATGATTTCTTCTCTGATGGAAAAAGTGCAGTTGCATTAATATTAGAGATGGGAAAACTGAGTTTAAGTCATACCTTCTTTTAAGTCATGTGTTTCTTTCTTTTTTTTTTTAAGATGGGGTTTCACCATGATGGCCAGGCTGGTCTTGAACTCCTGACCTCAGGTGATCCACCCACCTCAGCCTCCCAAAGTGCTAGGATTACAGACGTGAGCCACCGCGCCCGGCCTACCTACCCCTTTTCACTCTGAGAACCTGGTGGGGCTCCTGGAGGTAAAAACCACAAAAGTGTGGGGACTCCTCAAGGACTTATTGAAAAGTTTTACATTTCAATTTAGTCTACACATAGGCTTCAGCAATCAGTCAATGGTCTTTCTTAAAGTTCCTAGAAGAATCTGACTCCAGAGGTAGTTTCTACCCAAAATAAACAGTGAATCTCTCTATCTACCTGTCTCCAGTTTTTAAGGTAGTGCCCTATTCTACTACTTCAATTCTCTGACAGATCTGAGAAGAGTTGTTGATTTTCAATGTGTTGAGGGCTTTTACTTGCGTGAAAATGGAGAGCCAGGCCCCAAGCTCCTTACATGTTAGACCAGAAGGTGGAAGTCTCTGTCCATGACTCCCTGTCATTCCCCACCACTCACTCTCTTGCTTACTCTGATACAGCCTTTCCTTTCTGCTCCTAGAGCACAGTGAGCACACATTTGCCATGAGCCCTATTCCTTTGCCATCCCTGTCCCTGAAACATTTCCACATTGCATAGCTCACTTTTGCACTTTGATCAGGTTTCTGCTCAAATGTCACTATCGTTGGACGTGTGGTTCCTGACCACCATGGAAGAATAGAGACACTTGTCCCTCTCAACTCATATACCCTACCCTGTTACTCTTCAGAGCACTCATCCCTGTGTAGCATGATACTGTGTTTAGATGCATTTACCTTGTTTATTTCCTGTCTTTCCACCCTAGATTGCAACCCTAAAGATATCAAAGGCATGGTCTGTTTTGTTCACCATTGCTAACTCCTGCTCCTATCCCACCAGGCATACACTGTTCAGTAAATATTTACTGATACATTAATGAATAAGCACATCAGTCTCCCATGACCTATAAGTAGACATATGGATGGCTAGTATAAAATACACATAAAAAAGACAAAACATTGTTAGTCCTCAAGAAAATGCACTTTAAATTTTACAATGGTATGCTGCTTGTTACCTACTAAAATGATTAAAATTAAAAATTGTTTTATGATTTGAAGACATATGTTATTTTTAAATGAATAAAAAAGAATATTCTTCAAAGAAAGTAAAAAATAATGAGCTGTTTAAACAGCACATAGTATTTGCCCAAATAAAATTATTACATATCACTACATTGCATTCTTATTTAAAAAATCAAGACAAATGTGTGGCCTGTTAACTACCAAAGCATGGCATAACCGATTCAATAATTTCAAGATTAGTAATAATCAATAGTAATATCCCAAATACCATCAATCTGCCATCAGTTTCAAAAACATTCAGAAAAGTGTAATAAACAATTGATTTAGCTAAACTATGATTTGTACTCTGGTTATATTAAGCACATAGCCCCAATCTTAAAGAACCAGTAATCATATAATAATACTAATTTGGGCTCATCTGTTTCTCTTTTCATTTTTGCTTTTACATTACAATTATAACACATAATTACTTTGAAATATGTTAAATGTTCATTACATGTACATAATTAAGTAAAAGGAACACCTCTCCCCACTACTGTACCCTCACTATGAAATTAAAACTGAAAAGTCTGACAATGCCAAGTGCCAATGAGACTGTGGAGCAAGTTGATCCTTTATAAACTGCAGGTGGGAGTGTCAATTGACATAATAACTTTGGAAAATGGTCTGGCATATCTTTAGGTTAATTTACACCTACCATATGACTCAATAAATCCAATCTGAGGTATTTGCTAAAAAAAAGCTAAAAATATATTTCCTCATAAAGACTTATAATTAGACTAGGTATGGTGGCCCATGCCTGTAACCTCATCACTTCAGGAGGCCAAAGTGGGAGGGTAGTTTGAGGCTAGGAGTTTGAGACCAGCCGAACCAACACAGCAAAACCCTGTCTCTACAGATAAATACATGAATGAATAAATAAATAAATAAATCTAGGTGTGGTGGTGCACACCTGTAGTCCTAGCACTTGGGAGGCTGAGGCAGGAGGATCACTCGAACCTACGATGTTGAGGCTTTAGTGAACCATGATAACACCACCACACTCTCGCCTGGGTGACAAAGTGAAACTCCATCTCAATAAAAAACAACTTATAATCAAATATAATCAGATATCATTGTACCTTACAATTTGATGCCCATCAACAGGTAAACAAGTGTGGTATAGCCATAAAGTGGAATGCTACTGAACATTCAAAAAGGAATGCACTACAAGCAGTAACATGTACAAATCTCAAGTACATTACACTGAAGGAAAGAACTCAGATATAAAAGAATATTGAATAACATAGCGGTAATATCATTCCATTTGTGTGTAATTTTAGAGCAGACAAAACTGATTTATTGTGTTGGAAAGATCAGTGTCTACCTAGGGCTACAGAATTGAATTCAAAAGATCATGTGGGCAAATGTCACTAAGATGGCAGACTAGGGAAGTCCAAATTCTCATTTTCTCCACAAAAACATTGAATAAACAAATAGAAAATGACTAGAAAAACCTCATACGAGCTCTGGGAAATAATCTGTCAAAGATTTATAGCAAGCAAGCAAATACCCAAGCAAAAAACAAAGATATGTTATTTGAAATGGTAGAAAATTTGATGAAGTTTTTAGTCACCCCTGCCCCACTCTTCACTGGTATGGGGCAGCGTAGTTTGGAAAAACAGTAGCCTGTCTCTCTGCCCTCTCCACAAAATAAAGAGAACTGTGAAGACAGCACTTGCAACAGTCTAACCTGGCTACAGGCTGCCTGAGGTATTGACATCTGAGATGCCGACCTCAGAGTCCAGACACCAAAAGCAGCTTGGACCTCAGGCCAGAGGAGGCTGTGGTATGCATCAGGACAGCCTACCTGCAGCTTTCTAAGGCAAGAGATTACTGGCAGAGAAAAAAGAGCATTTAAGTGAAAAGAAATTGTGGTAAGACTCTTTGGGAAATTAAGACATTTAAAAATAGCCATGTATATAGAGGAATGGGGGGAAAAAAAGGATGCACATAAGCCCAGGAAAGGCATATGCCCAGAAAAGGCCTAAGAACTTAAGCCTTCACATCCTGCTGATTAGTGAAGGTCTTCTCTTGCATGGAGGCAGTTTACAAAGACTTGAAGAGGTAGTTGTTTTTTTAAATGCTGAATTTTCAACAAAAGATCACTAGGCATATAAAGAAACAGTAAAATATGCCCCATTCAAAGGGAAAAAAAAATACCCATAAGATGTTTCTGAGGAAACACAGATTTTAAATTTATCTGAAAAGACTGCAAAAATTGCCTTACATATCCTCAAAGAGCTAAAGAATAAAGAAAAGCATAAGGTATAAAGAATAAAATAATCATGAAAACAATATATACGTAAAATTAGACTATGAATGAACAGATACAATAATAGAAAAAGAAGAAGAACACAACCAAACGTAAATTCTGAAGCTTAAAAATACATCAGACTTGAACAAGCAGAAAAAGCAATCAGTGAACCTGAAGACAGATCGTTTCAAATTATTAAGTCTGATGATTAAAGAAAGAATAAATGGAAATAAATTCTAAGGAACTTAAGAAACACTGCTAAGTAAACCAATATATGTATTATGAGAGTTCCAGGAAAAGAAATAGAGAAAAGGGAAGAGATACTATTTGCATATGTAGCTACTGGAAATGTTCCAAAGTTGAAGAAAGAAATGGACATATAAGAAGCTCAAGGAACTTTAAGTAGGATAAACCCAAAGATACCCACACTGAGATACTTATAACAAAACGTCAGACAAAAGAAAAATTGAGAATCTTGAAAGCAGCAAGAAACTAATTCATTTACAAGAGATTCTCAACAAGATCATCAGTGAAGTTTTCGGCAGAAACCTTACCTTCCAGAAGGCAGTGGATTTTATATTTAATGTGCTAAAAGAAAAAGCAAAAACAAACGAACAAACTAATCTGTCACCCAATAAATCCATATTCAGCAAAACTGTCCTTTAAAACTGAGAGAGATATTAAGACATCCCCATATAAACAAAAGCTGAGGGAATTCATCACCACTAGACGTGCATTTCAAGAAATATGAAAGAGTTCTTTAAGATGAAACTAAAGGAGACTGAAAAGTAATTCAAATTTGTATGAAAACATAAAGTTCTCTGGTAAATATAGTATAAGGGCACATACCAAAAAGAACCTGTATTATTGTCATTTCTAATTATAGCTCCAATTTTATTTTTTCTTAGGATTTAAAATATTAAACTATACAAAATAACAAATCTATGTTCATGGGTACACAATGTATAAATCAATAATTCATGACATCAGTAACATATGGGGGATCCAAGCTGTCAAGGAGTAGAGTTTTTGTATGTATTTAAGTTGTTATCAATTTAAAACAGTTTTTTCTAACTTTAAGATATTGTATATAAGCCCTATATGTAAAACATGGTGATATATCATAAAGAAAATACCTATATAATATACACAAAATAAAATGAGAATAAATCAAAATGCTTCCCTGCCAAAAAAAAATAATAAACTAAACACAAAGGAAGGCAGTAAAGGAGGAAATGAGGGACAAAAAAACTATAAAATATACAAAAAATATATATAATAAAACAGCATAGTAAGTCAGTGATTATCAGTGATTACTTTAAATGTAAACGTATTAAACACCACAATCTAAAAATACAGATTGGCAGAATGGATTAAAAAACAGCATCCACCTGTATGCTGTACCCAGAAGACCAAGTTTAAATTTAAATGCACGCAGAGTTCAAAAATGAAAGGTTGAAAAAGTATTTGCTATACAAACAGTAAACAAAAGAGACCACAGGTAGCTGTGTGATACTACAAAAAATAGACTTTAAGTCAAAACTCTCACAAAAGAATACATGATGTTATGTAATAAAAAAGAGGCCAATTTACCAACAAGACACAAAAAATATAAACACATATACTAAATATCAGAGCATGTGAGTATATAAAACTAACACTGGCAGAATTAAATAGAGAAATAGCCCTACAAGAACAGTAGGAGACATTAGCACTCCACTTTCAATAATAGATGTAACAAACAGACATAAGATCAATAAGGAAATAAAGAACTTGAACAACACTATAGACCAATCAGACATAACAGAAATGTACAGAACACTCCACCCAGAAAAGGCAGAAAACACATTTTTCTCAAGTGGACATAAAACATTCTATAGGATACATCATATTGTTAAAGCAAATTATAAGTATTAGCAATTTAAAAAGAGAGAAATCATACTAAGTAACTATTCTAATTAGAATGAAATAAAACTGGAAAACAATGGCATAAGGAAAATTGGAAAATCCACAAATATGTGTAAATTAACACACTCTCAACCAATGAATAAAAAAGTAAATAAAAAGAAGATTTTTATAACAATCTTATTACAAATGAAAATGAAGACAACACATACCAAAACGTACAGGATATAACAAAAGCAGTGTTAAGATAGAAATTCATAGCTCTAAACACTTACATCAAAAAAGAAAAAAAACAAACAAAAAAACACTCAACAATCTAATTTTTAGCCTTAAGGAACTTAAAAAAAAAAAAAGAACAAACTAAACTCAAACTACACGAGGAAAGAAAATAATAAATATTATAGGAAAGATAACACAGTGAATGGGAAAAATAGAAAAAAATCAATGAAATAATGAGTTTTTTTCTGAAAATGATAAAATTGGTAAAATTTAACTAGATTGACCAAGACAAAAATAAAATTCAAATAACTAAAATCACAAATAAAAATGGCATGGTATAACTAAATTTATAGAAATAAAATGAATTATAAAGGAGTATTCTGAAGAAATATGTGCCAACAAATTTGTTAACCTTGATAAAATGGCCAAATTTCTAGAAAGACACAAGCCTGTCAAGACTGAAGCACAAAGAAATTGAAAATCTGAACCTCCCACAAAAGGAAAGCCCATGACTGGTTAGCATCACTGGTGAATTTTATCAAACATTTATAGGAAAATTAACAGTTCTCCTATGACGCTTCAAAAAAATTCAAGAGGAGAGAACACTTCCAAACTCACACAATAAGCCAACATTATTTCAATGACAAAATCAGACAAAGACATTACAAAAAAATAAAATACTAGTCCAATGTCCCTTGTAAATATTGATGCCAAAATCTTTCAGAAAATATCTGCAAAGTGAATTCAAAGCATACTAAAAAAAGAATTATACTCATAACCAAGTGAGATTTATTTCTGCAATGCAAAGATTGTTCAACATACAGAAATCAATCAGTGAATACATCACATTAACAGGTTGAAGGAAAAAGCAAAACAACACAACACATGACCATCTCAATTGATACAGAAAATGCATTTGACAAAATTTAACGCCCTTTAGTAATAGTAAAAAATACTCAATAAACTAGAAATAGAAGGAAAGTATGAAACCTTAATAAAGGCCATATGTAAAAATTCCTCTCCTAAAACATATTCAACATACTAAATGAGAAAAGATGGAAAGTTATTATTTTAAGATTAGAACCAAGGCAGAGGTGTCTGCTTCTATCACTTCTACTTAACATAGCACTGGGAATTCTCCCTGAAGCAATAAAGAAAAAGATGGGCTGGGTGCACTGGCTCACACCTGTATCCCAGTACTATGGGATCCCAAAGCAAGCAGATAGCTTGAGTCCAGGAGTTTGAGGCCAGTCTATGTAACATGGCAAGACCCTGTCTCTACAAAAAAAAATTACAAAAGTTAGTCTAACGTGGTGGCCTGTACCTGTGGTCCCAGTTACTTGAGAGGATGAGGTGGGAGAATCACGTGAATCCGGAAGGTTGAGGCTGCAGTGAGCCATGATTATGTCTCTATACTCCAGCATGTGTGACAGAGTGAGACAGTGTGGTGCTCTCTCTCAAAAAACAAAAATAAAAATGAAGATGATAAAAGCATCAAAAAAGGAAAGGAAGAAGTGAAACGATCCCTGTTCATAGAGGATACAATCTTATGTGTAGAAAACTCTGAAAATTCCATAAACATGTACAACAATTAGAACTAATAAACAAATTAAAAAAATCTGAAAACACAAAGAAAATATTTTTTTTTTGCCAACAGCACCAAAAAGAATAAAATACTTAGGAATAAACTTAAATAAGAAAGTGAAAGAGTCATATGTACACTGAAACATCAAAACATTGTTGAAATAAATTAAAGAACACAAAAATAGGGGAAGACATTCTGTGTTTATGAATTGGTAGACTTAATATAGTTAAGATAATATAATCCAAAGCAATCTACTTCTTCCATTGCAGAAATAGAAAAAGAGATCCTAAAATGTATATGAAACCTCAAGAGACTGGAAATAGCCAAAACAATCTTGAAAAATAAAAACAAAGTTAGTGGTCTCAAACTTCCTGACTTCCAAAATTTACTACAAAGCTACTGTAATCAAAATAATGTGGTCCTGGCATAAAGACAGACATATAGACCAATAAAATTAAATAAAGAGCCCAGAAATAAGCCCTTGAATATATGATCATATTCTTTTTAACAAGGGTACCAAGACCATTCAATGGGGAGAAGACAGTCTTTTCAACAAATGGTGTTAAAAAAAACTGGGTATTGACATACAAGAATGAAGTTGGACTCATATTACACCATACACACACACACACACACACACACACACACACCCCTCAAAATGGATCAAAGGCTTAAACATAAGAGCTAAAACTATAAAAGCCTTTTTTTTAAAAAACAGGAAAGAAGCTTCATGACATTGGATCTGTCAGTGCCTTCTTAGATCTGATACCAAAAGCGCAGACAACAAAAGGAAAAAACAAGAAAAGATCAATTGGACTACAGTAAAATTTTAAACTCTTCTGCATTAAAAGACACTATCGAAAGAATAATAAGGCAATCCACAGAATGGGAGGAAATATTTGTGAGTCACATATCATATAACTCATTAGGGTCAATATCCGGAATATATACAACTCCCAACAGTTGAGAAACAAAAAAACAATCCAGTTTAAAAATGGGCAATCAGCTTGAATAGACATTTTGCCAAAGAAGGGTATACAAATGGTCAATAAGCATATCAATTTGCACAGGGAATTGCAAATCAAAATCACAGTGAAATACCATTTCACACCCATTAAAATCACTATTAATGAACATAATAAAAACAGAAAAAAAGTTTGACAAGAAGGTAGAGAAATTGGAACTCTTGTGTATTGCTAGTGAGAATATAAAATGGCTCTACCAAACTGTGTGGCATTTCCTTCAAAAATTAAACATACAATTACCATGTGATCCAGCAATTCCACTTCTGGGCATATACCAAAAGAATTGAAAGCTGGGATTCAAACAGGTATTTGTACACCTATGTTCATAGCAGCATTACTCACAATAGTGAATGCAATCCAAGCGTCCATCAAAGGTTGAATGGATAAACAAACGTGGCCCATACATGAGATGGAATACAGCCCTAAGAAGGAAAGAAATTCTCACCCATCCTGCAGTATGGATGAACCTTAAAGGTAATATGTATAAATAAGTAAGCTAGTTACAAAAGAATGAATACTGTAAAATACCACTTATCTGAGGTACCCAATGCAGCCAAAACGTAGAAACAAAAAGAGAAGTAGTAGAATAGAATAGTAATAACAGTCATAGAATAGTAATTTCTAGATGCTGGGGGAGGGAAGAATGGGGAGTTATTGTTTAATGGATTCTGAGTTTCAGCTTGGGAAGAAGAAATAAGTTCTGGATATGGATGGTGGTGACGGATACTTAACGCCACTGAATTGTATATTTTAAACTAGTTTCGATGATACATTCTAGGCATTTTACCACAATAAAAATGGGGGTATGGAGGAACTTTCTGGGGTAACAAATATGTTCTATACCGAGCGAAATGGTGGTTACCTGTGTAAATATATTTGTCCAAGTATACTGATGTGAACGCCAATATGGGTACATTTTACTTTAAGCAAATTGTCTTTCTCCCTGTCTTTTTATCCCTCTCTCTTCCTCCATCCCCCCTTCCCGTTCTGTGGGATTTGTGTTTTGCCAACATATTCACTTATTTAACATATGTGAATGCTCAGAGAAGAGTCTAGAATTAATTTAACTGTAATTTCCATACTGCTTAGAATAGTGCTGATGGGTACCCAATAAATGCTTCATGGATAAATTGTGAATTCAGTAATATATATATTTAACTTAACAGCAACTGTTTATTGTGCTGTTGCTATCATGTAAGACTTTAATCCAAGATCTTTACAAACGTGGTAACATTTACGGCCTCCCATCAGCCCAGTGAAGTGGATATCTAGTCCTTATTTTTTGTTTTTAACCAGGAAATTGAGGCTTAGAAAAATCGAGTCACTTGTCCAACCACATACTGTCACTAAGTACCAGAGTTGGGATTTGAAATGAACCTTTTGACTGTAAAGTCAGTGTTCTTAACCTCTTGACAGAGTTTATACTTGAGCTTACATTTCACTAAGCACCCATTGACTTGCCCATCATAAAACAGAGCGTGCAATCAAGAACATTCTAACTGTTTCCACTGCACAGGTACAGCAGGAGGCCTGCTGCTGATACCTATTCAGGGACCTCATAACGAGAGCCTGTGACAGAAGCAGCTGCATTTTAGAGGGTCAAGTAGATGGGTGCATGAATCCCTTCATCCTGAGTTGCCCTCTGGAATGTATAGAGATGACTCACATTGGCTTTTCCAACCTCTGGAATTTGCAGATATTCTTCCAGATTGTGCTAGCCTCTATTATGTGACCTTGGCGAAGGGGAGAAAGCAGATATACCTCCCTTGCGAATGGTCAGAATCTCCTGCCTGTCGCTTCAGTGATATTGTGCAATTGTCAAATACTGCAATTATAACAAGCAGACAGAGTTTCTACCAACTATTTAGGGAGGTATTAGTATCTCAACTAGGATTCAAATGCCAGACTCTGTGGTTGTAATTAATTATTCAACATGGGTAAGAATATCTCCATTAGAAAAGATAGATGTGTGTGTGTGTGTGTGTGTGTGAGAGAGAGAGAGAGAGAGAGAGAGGGAGAGAAGAAACAGAGAGAGAGAGCAATAAAGGAGAAGTATTCAACTTTTCAAAAAAACTTAGGGCACCTACTAAGCATTAGGTATTCTGTTGGACTCGGAGAACACAAGATAAATAGAGGATATTAGTGCATTTAACAAAGGGCATGGGAGAAGCAATAATAATGACAATGGGAAGAGGAATATCTTTAGAGATGGCATACAAAAGCACAGGGCGGTACAAATTTGAGTTCTGTAATTCATCCCTCTTATACAGGGTGCCTTACACACAATATCTCAGTGTGAGCCCAGCCACTCTAATAAATCCCTGACTTATTCAATTCCCTGGGTGTACAGATGGTGACTCCTTTTTTTCTCCAACACAGGAGGTTCCAAACAGCAACCAGGAGACATTAGTGGGTGGTCAAGGTGGACAGATACCTAAGACACATGCCATGTATCTCAGAATAAACTGTTTAATTGCACATGAGCAGGGTAGACATGAGCAAACATCACTTGGCCGAGACCTCCCATGCTGCCTGGATGTGAGGTGGTGCCCAAAAAGATCCTTTGGGTAAAGAGGCAGACAGCATGCATTGAAAGTCCTGGAACCACTAGGCTGCTCAGAGTGGGGTCAAGGGCAGGCTTCGACCCTCAGAGAAGAGATCCTGGCAGGACAAGGCAGGGTACCCAGTCACCCAGGGCCTGGGGTAAGTCCGGCATGGATTAGCAAAATGGGGACTAAGACCCAGTGACAAGAGGGAGATTTACAGCTGTAGGACAGGTGGGAACAGAGGTTCAGAACACACAGGACACGTAGCAGCAAGCAAGAACTGATCCTTCGAATATTCTTGCCTCGACTTAGAATGGGTGCTGGACAACAGGACATGTGTCGTCCTGGACAGTCAGAGAAGAGGCTCTCATGTCCCAGAAACTCAGAACTAGGGCCCAGGCATTCTTTATTTATTTATTTTTTTTTGAGTTGGAGTTTCACTCCTGTTGCCCAGGCTGGAGTGCGGTGGCGCTATCTTGGCTCACCACAACCTCCGCCTCCCAGGTTCAAGTGATTCTTCTGCCTCAGCCTCCTGAGTAGCTGGGATTACAAGCATGTGCCATCACGCCTGGCTAATTTTGTATTTTTGGTAGAGATGGGGTCTCACCATGTTGGTCAGGATGGTCTCAAACTCCCGACCTCAGGTGGTCCACCCACCTTGGCCTCCCAAAGTGCTGGGATGACAGGCATGAGCCACCATGGAGCCCAGGCATTCTTATCTGGCCTCTTTCTTCCTTCTCCCTACCTCTGACTACTCAGTAATTCCACTTTAGGCTTTTTTTTGTTTGTTTTTCTCACAGGTACATACTGTCCCTCCTCTATGGCTCTTTTCTTTCCGTTCTTTCAACTTCTATTTCTGGAACATCTCTCTGCTACTCTCTCCTTTCATGTATAATTCCATTTTTGTCATTTCTGTCTTTTATCATCCTTCCTTTGTCAATATTTATGAAAATTTCCCCAACCATCCGAGTAATGACAAACACATACAGGAATCAAATAAAACAAAAGTGGTCGGGCACAGTGGCTCTGCATGTAATCCCAGCACTTGGGAGGCCGAGGCGGGTGGATCACCTGAGGTTGGGAGTTCGAGACCAGTCTGACCAACAGAAATCTGGACTCTACTAAAAATACAAAATTAGCCAGTCATGGTGGCACATGCCTGTAATCCCAGCTACTCAAGAGGCTGAGGCAGGAGAATCGCTTGAACCTGGGAGGTGGAGGCTTCCATGAGCCAAGATTGTTCCATTTCACTCCAGCATGGGCAACAAGAGTGAAACTCCGTCTTTAAAAAAA
>NW_016107954.1:420405-462671 GCF_001604975.1 Cebus imitator | reverse complement strand
CTTCGGAAACTATTCAGAAATGTCTTTGAGAAAATGTTTCCATATTATTATCTTCCTCTAATTTCGCCTACTTTTTTCCAGCATGGCATTCACAATAAATGGAAAATTATCATATTCATTTTTCTCTCTTTTGCGTAATTACTTCTACAACAGCGTTGTTTTCTGTTATTCTTCATTGCTGGTATATAGCATTTTGAGTAATTGTGAGTTGAATTGTCTTCTGTGGACTAGGCAGAAAACGTAACAGCCACTGATAACATTCTTTGTTCTGATTACGCAATGGAAACTCGGTTAATTGAGACACCATAAATCTTCAGACCCACTGAAAATGTTTAATATTCAAACCCAATGTCTAAAAATTTTGTTCATCAGCACTTTTATGGGAAATCAGGTCAAGGCCTTCAGCATCTCTTTAAGTATTATGTATCTCCAGGGAACAGGGGGCTAAAGCTAGTCACATGGCTTCCTCTGGGGTATGATTCCGTGGCAAGGCTTGTACTATCTATGTTCAAAGTCTTAAATTAAAATGTGAATATGAGGATGGGAAGGAGGATAATGGAGTGACATATTTTAGGGCTTAAACAAACTACTTCTCCTTCCTCTATACTTTGGCGTCACTCATTTCTTCACAGGTCTCATTGTTGAGTTCTTACCAAGAAGTGACCAGCTGATGTCGTCTTAGTTTGCAGGCCCTTTGAGGTTCCATATGTCCTATGGAGGTCAAGCAACAGGATAGTACAACATTTAGGGTAGATTCAAAGCCATGAGCAACAGTGGTCTCCTGGACAGTGCATTGGACCCCGGCGCATGCCATGTTGTGCAGTGTTTGCAGTGCGCATCATTTCCAGCCTCAGAGTGGTAATAGATGGGCTTCACTTGAGTGCGGGTGAGGGAGCGAAGTCCCTGGAAGCAAGAAGACTGTAAAGCTGAGACAGCAGACGGCTGCAGCCTTCAACTGAAATGCAGATTTCCTGACCTTCGGGAACAGAAACGGTGTATTTGGTTTATTTCTGCTTGTGGCATTTGGAAGTTTTCTCTGTCCTCTATATCTGGGGAGGGGGCATATACTATTAAATTGAAAAGAAGCATGAAGGTCTTCTAGGAGCAAACGCAGATTCTGCCATATGATAATGATGTGACCAAAGGTAAGTGGTTTAACTTTTCTAAACCTGGACCCCTAGACTGTTAATACGGATTGTAATGGTTTGAAAATTATATGAAATGTTAGGTAATTAATGTGGCATCTGACACAGAGTCAGCCATGTACGACAGGAGCTTTTGTTTGTCTCAATAGCATCACCACGTCCCCACCCCACAACCTTACCTCACGCCTGCGCTCTTGCAAATGTTGCGGAAGGCTCTGCTGTATTATCCTATAGTGGCACAAGGTACAGACATTTCCTTTCTCTAAACTTCTCTACTAGGAAAGCTATACACAAGTCTAGGCTAGGCAGTGCTGAGCAGCCTAGATATCACATCTTCAATTATCATTCTTAAAAGAAAATACACCAGGGTATAAAAAGAATCAAGTAGGTAGTGGCATTTATTTGGGAGAGGAGAGGGGCCTGAGAATGGACCAAGCTGAAAAGAGGGCACCCCTCCCCCAAACCCGTTTCATGCAAACTTGAGCTCCAATTACACCTAACATGAACAAGAGCATCTTCATTCAGGGCAAACAATACAAGCCAACCTGAAATAATTTGGTGCTATCTTGTATATGTTAAAAAAAGAAGAAAGAAAGAAAATGAAGAAAAGTTAGCATTTGGTTCCTAACTTATTAGGCAATGCAAATTTCTACCAGCCTAAAGATGTCTTGGACTGTAATTCCCTCTTCTCATCTCATGACTGAAGACAGCTTCCCATTAATATAAGTAATTTTAAAAGTCCTCCCCTGGGAAGGTCAAATGAGACCTGCTTGACTCTTCCTCTCCACTGCATCTGACTGCCGGGTCCCATCAGATCCATAAAAACAGCCTGCCAGACAGCCTCCCCAGCTCCCTCAGAGCCAGCCACCTAGTGAGCACAGTGAGTGGGCCAAGGGCAGAGTCCTCTTTTAGAAACCAGAAGGAAAGGAAATGAGAAAGACAGAGCTAAACTGAGCCCAAGGGCCAAATTTACTTAAAAAGGTTGAACAATTACCCAAAGGGGTTAGATAAGAGCTGCTGAGTTTTCCAGAAAAGTTCAGAAAGCCATGGAGCATGTATTTCTATTGCTTTAAAACATCTTCTCCCATGGCCTGCTTCAGAGAAAGAGAGAGAGAGAGAGAAAGAGAGAGAGAGAGAGTGTGTGTGTGTGTGTGTGTGTGTGTGTGGTGTGTGCTGGGGGGGGGCAGACACATTCCCACCAATCAGGGACGTTAGAGAGTGTCACAGAGTCAAGCCAGCCTTGCCGTTTCAGGCCTGCCAGATTCTGCAGCCGTGACCCAACCCAGGACATGCCAACCTCCCTGTGGCCCCCCGCCTTGTGTATCTCCTTGGTCCCACAAGGCAAATCTCAACAGAGGTGGGTGTGCTTTCCAAGTAGTATTGGTGTTCCTCCACTGCTGCACGAAAGCAGTAGTAACGCTGCTCTTAGCTCTGCCACCCTGCTTGTGGTCTTGCCTTCAGGGAGAGTGAAGATTTTGCATAGTTTGGATCAGACTGCCATCATTGGTGGATTCAGCTGTCCCCTGTGGCAAGTGATTTGAGTGGAATCCCAAAGGTCCCTCAAGCCTCCAAGATCTCTAACCAACTGCTGTGCCTGAATGTCCCAGGACCATATTTTAAAGACAATAACATTGTTTAGATACATTGCTTTAGAGACAATAATATACTGGAATTGGTTGCTTCCCATTAAGATGGATTAAAGCCTTAAACCAATACTGACTTTTTTTAACCCTTAGTATTCACCACAGTATCTACACTCAATGCATAAGGTACAGCTCCTAAGCTCCAGAAGTCCCCAGACTAACCATAACCACACATGGAAAAATAACAGGTCCTAGTATGTAACTGTTAGAACAGAGTTCTGCAGCGAGAGCTACTGGAACTCTGATGAGGGCAATTCTTGACCACAAGCAGAAAGGATTCTGAATAGAACTGTGAAAAGACTAATACATTTTAAAGCTGTGTGTAAGTGTGGGAATAGAAGAAGAACAAGACGGAGCTGATGAAACTGAAAAATTTTGAGAGTATTGTCAGTTGTTATTGAGGAGTTCGACTTGGCACTAGTAATAACTTGCACATAGATGTTGCTTTATGGCTCGTAGAACAACCCACATGCTTCCTTTCATCTGATAATGCAGACCAGATATGACAGATTGTTCCTATGTGTATACAATTCAATTAAAGTGTTCCAGGTCGTGGAGTTAGTGAGAGGTAGAGTAAGAATCAATCCCAGGTGCCGAGGCCCCCAAACACAGAGCTTTCTAGGGTATTAACATAGCCAGTGAGGTGCAGCCTCACATGGGGGAGATGATTTCTTGGGAAGCAGGGACACGGGATAAGCCTTGCTTAGAGGCTCTAGGGCCAGAAAGGGCTTTAAAGCAGTCTTCTCAGTTCTGGCTCCACATTAGAAATACGGGAAAAGATGCCATCAGTGGCTACATCCATGCTCAAATCCAGGAATTTTGACATCATCAATCTGGGAGCCTGGCAATGGAATTTCTAAAAAGCATCCCAGATAACTCCAACTAGGTTAGTGCCACTAGTTGAGAGGTCCTTTATGGACCTGTCCCTGCTTGAGTGTCTTTTAATGTCTTTGTCTTCCCAGACTAGGAAGAATGCCTTTGCATTCGCCCAGTCCTTATTCAGCGTGGGCAACCGAAACATTGAAATGGAAAAATCATGCATTCGTTTTAAATAGTCTAATGACTACTCAAAATTTTCTAATTTACATAACAGAAAAAGGAGCTGAAAGTGGGTGCAAAGTACAGAAACGCCCCCAGGCAAACAACAGAACTTTATCTGTGGAAACTTTACTGCCTAGGTTGCTTTGGCAAAGTCCCCTGCTCAGATTATTCCTTGGCAGTAGTTAAACCTCAAGTACTTGGTTTTGAACGGATTAGCTCAGAACCCCAAATGAAAATGCAGGGACGTTTTAGAAAAGAGCCATTAAGCATAATCCGTATCAGCAAAACTGATTATCCTGCCGTTGAAATAAAACACACAAAAACAAAAGCGAAACACAAAGAAAACCCAGTATGTTGGTGGGAACTTTGCCCACTGAGTGGAATGGTTACAGCAACAACCTTGCCTCTGTCTCACCTCAGCCCCTCAAATTGTTCATATACATAGATGATGTGGACCCACAGAGGAGCTCAGGCAAACTTAGAAGAGATTATGGCCTATGAAGAAAGCACAGCTGGCCATCATCCATTCTGCTGAGATGGCTTAATAGACACCAGCTGACCACACTGAGTATCCTGGGCTCCTTTCCCCGTGTGGGTATTGATTCGGACACATGACTTCTAGATTCTTGTCATATCTAATCTAATGGAGAGGCACAGAACATTTTGAACCCAACAGCAGATAATTGTAATGAAGTGATTCTGGCCAAGAGGGCCCATTTGTAATAATGAATTCAAATCAGATTCATGGAAGCTATAATTCAACCAAAGTGAATAGCACCTTCATTTTCCATATCATCTCTCTTACAAGAGGGCAAAATAACTCAATATTCAAATAATTATTTTTACTTTTCAAGTACCCCTGTGAAGTAGTTATGAGGAAGATAATATTGCCTCTCTTATAGAAAATGAGTTTCATCCACGTTCAAAACTTCAGTGTCATTCTTCGGCACAGTGCTTCCTAATGTCCTTCAGAGCAATCAAAGACCTGTCACAACCAAACTGATATCCCAAATGAAGGAAATCATTCTTCTCCAAGCTGTGCAATTTTTCACCGGGAAATTTAAAGGCAGACCCAGCTTTCTTGACTCCTTTGCTTTTTCTACTGTGTCTCTGACCTCCTTACGGGACTTCGATCAAGACTTAGAAACAGATTCGAGATAATTTAATTCAGGACAGCCCACATTAAAAGGGCTTTCTGTGGCTGATGGGCTTGGGTATCATTCAGTGCTTTTTAGTGATTCCGAACATGTGATGCACTTGGAACACTCAGTTTCCAAGTAATGAATCCCTAATGAATGTCTTTAAGGAGACAAAAGAATAAGAAAACATACTTTAGAATTACAACTTATAAAGCAAAACTCACCACCGAATAAAACATGGAACGTTTATCTAGGATTGGGGCCATGGGCTTCCAGAAACTGGAAGCATGGACTCTCCCTCAGAGTACTGGCAAATCAGCTGTTTGTTAAGATGGGCACAAAACCGTTAACCAAAAGAGCGAAAGAGTGTGAAAACAAAAGGAGAGAGATGGGGACATACAAAAATTGGCAAAAGGTGTTTATGTTCTTTTAAGAAACACCGTGATAGTAGTGAAATCAAATCCTTAAAAATTCAAGGAATAAGAAGACTTACTGATGAAGACAAAAAAGAAAGAAGATAATGAGTAACAGACAGAAGTATATATTATGAGAGCATCTGATAAAAATGACGGAAGAAAATAAAAGAGAAGATGACATGAGCTAGGAGAGCGAGGCTTTAAAGAGATTAAAATGTAGAAAATGTGCTGAATTTCTCTATTCTGGGGTAACTGTATAGAGGAGAGGCAAAATCAACATGAGATGTGTGCTTACTTTAAAAAAAAAATTACACATGCAATCAGGTAACAGGCAACAGTGAGGCTAGAACATGTAAGTTGTTCTTTTTTTCTGCAAAGAACAAAAAGCAACTATTCAGCTTTTCTTTTTTTATTCCCATCCCCATTCCCAAGCCCAGCTGCTCAACATTGGAATTGAAGATCATGAAAACAGGCCAGCAGCTAATAAAAATTGGTAGATCAAAGCTGGCCCTCTGCTGCTGGAATAGTCTTATTGCATCTCAGAAAGCAGAAAGCTCACGTTTTCAAGTTTCTGGTTTAACTTGGGAGGACAGAAAGAGGACAGAGGATTTCGGAAAGTTCAACACTGACATCCTACTCAACGCTAGACCTCTTTGCCCCCAGTGATACAATAGATAGTAAAAAGGTACATGGCAGCATTAACGTCCCTAAACACTATGTGACAATATGTACTGACATTTCCTTGGTTAACATGTGTAACTCATGTGCTACTCATATCTTTGAGCCAACTGGTCCACTGCAAATGCGTATTGGGAAATGTTCCCTGATTCCTCAGGGAACCTTCTTTGAAGCAATGAAATAGGGATATTACACTTTAGTCTGGGGCAGGCTGGGCAATACCAACATGGCCTGGACTTTTCCCTTATGTCAACCAGGAAGGGACTCCCTATTTGCTTAGGGCTTCTGAGAAACAACACACAGCATTCTGAGACCTGTTCTCTAAACTGAAAAGAAGGTCCAGCTAGAACCACCAAAGTGACAGAATCCAACCTTCACCCTTGGGCTTAGGAAAGAATTCCAGTATCCAGAGACCTGTCTTTCCTCTCCGAGGGAGAGGCTTGCCTAGATGCAGGAAAGGTTCCACTAGGAAAGCCAAGGGAGAAACAGGAAAAAACCCCACCCTCACACTCTCCTTGGAAAAGCCAGGCATTTTGGCTGCAGAATCTGGGTCAGGATGTTTTATCTTCACCATAACCATCAAAGTCATAGGCAGGGCAAATGCATTCGCCTTGTGTACGTCGTGAGGCATAGTTAAGCTGGGACGTCCCTGAATCTGTCTCCTAGGACCAGAACTGCCTCATTAAAGGGATAAAAGATGATATCTGCTGAGCTGGTGGAAAGTGGTGGCTGCATTTTTATTAAAGTCTCTGCTGCAGCAAGCCCAGTCCCTAAAGGTTCATATTCCACGATTCTCCACCTCTCTGCCTGGAGCATGCAAGTGATTCTCTGTAACTCATTAAGGTAAAACAAAAAGCTCTCCTATTGTGCTTTTCACACAGGAGTGATGCTGTTGCATAAAAGCTACATGTTTCCTTTCCTTGGCCCCAGTCTGCAAAAATAAAACTGCTCTCATAATTTACAATAGGGGCCCCAGGAGCACCACACAGGTTTGGCACGAGTGCTGGGTCTTGAGCAGACTCACAACGGGCTGTGGCCTGGCACTGGTAATTCCACAGCCTTACATTTGAGGTGCATCTCTGATAAGGGCTTAGCCTGGTGTTCCTGAGGATTATCCTGCCTCATCACATACCTTCTGGCCTGTGACAACCATCCAAGGGGCACAGGCTAACCACCCAGCGTTTCAACTCCATGCCCTCATGTTCTCATCTTGGTGCCCACGCTGGAGAGAATCTAGCCTGTCATGGCTTCATAGAGCCATGGAGTCCCACATGTGGACTTCAAGATTCACGCTTAAGATCCCGGACCAACAAAGCCAGAGCAAACGACAAACCTGTCCAGGGGCACGGCAGTCGGCACCCACAACAACGCGCAAGCGAGCGCCCCACGGGCCCGCACAAGGCCCTCTCGCGCTCCCATCCCTCACGGAGCCTTTGGCCCCTCTCCCGTGCCCTCCCCGGCGACCACAGCCCAGGGGCTCGGGCCCCCGCGGAAGGACGGTTCCCTACCTGAGGGTGGCGCTCTCCCCCTGCCGGACCGTCACGTTGTCCATAGCTTTGGGGAAGGTGGCATCTCCGCTGCGCACGGGCACTCCTGTGGGTACAAGGAACAGCAGCCTGAGAGACACGACCACGAGGCACTTCCAGGGCAGGAACAGGTACCCACAGACCCCCATCCTCGACAGCCACAACTTCCCAGAACTCCGGCAGCCGCACGGTCCTGGTCCCCCACCCCGCGAGCACCAGCCGGCTAGGGAAGCTGTGCGGGGAGGCGGGAAGGGGCAGAGCTCGCCAGGAGCAGGGGGAAGGAGAAGAGAGGAGTCCAGGAGCTCCGGAGTCTAAGAATTCTTCCTCAGATCCTGCCTCAGCTTGCCAGCCTAGCAGAACCAGATGCCCCCTCCTGCATCCAAAAAGAGCTTTCTCGACGCTCCCCTGGGGAGGAGGGAGGCAGCCAGGAGGGGAGAGGAGGCAGCAAGGTGCGGGGATGAAGGTCACAGATTGCGCTTTCTCTGTCTCTCTCTTCGAGACGCGACTTTAAGATTCAGTTGGGCACGTTCTGCAGTGCTCTGGCATCAAAAGTTTATAACCCAAAGAAGAAGGCAAGTGTCTCTGACATACAGGCGCTGTCATAAAAAGCTGCGGCTTCAAGAAGAGGAGGAAATGTTTTATTAGATCACACACATGTACAGATGTACGTGTCCCCCAGCCCCAAGTCTCGCGTCTGGAGTCCCAAGGCGGCAAAAAGTTCCAAGTGGGGACGCGCAGCCGGCGCAGCCAGGGTCCTCCGGTCGGTGGCCGTCCTCCGCAGCCCGGTCGGCGACTCGCGGTCAGCCTGGGGAGCGCCGCCCGGCGCAGGCTCGGGGCGCACGGGGAGCTGGGCGGACTGCGGCCCCCGCCTCCTCCGGGGACGCGGCACGGGACGCGGGGACGCGCGGACGCCACGCTCAGCGGCCGCCCCCGGCCTCCGCGCCGCCTTCCTCCCGGGAGCAGCCCCGACGCGCGCTGGCCCCGACCGCCGGGGTTGTCATGGCAGCAGCTCCATCCCTGACCGCCGCTTACTCCGGGTGCCGCCTCGGAGCGAGCCGGCGGGCGGGCGGCGGGGACTGCGCGCTCATCTTGGCGGGCGGGCGAGGGGCGCGGGACGCGGGCGCCCACCTTGAACCCCGCCGCGCCCACCGAACTGAAGATGCCTGCGGGGATGAGTCCGCACCGCGCCCGCTCCGCTCGGTCCCGACACCCGCGCCAGCCTAGAGAAAGCGGCGCCCCTCGTAGTGGCTCCCCCTGCGGAGGGGTGGGGTGTGCAGAGCGGGGAGGGAGAGGGGAAGGCGGGAGAGGGAGTTCTGAGGAAAGCAGCAAATTGAAAACTGACACTGGCACCTTCCCTCGCCGATGCCAGCGTAGAAGTTGCCGAACCCCGCCCTGGAGAGATGAGCTACCCTACCCACACCCGGTGGGGCACCGGTGTGTGTGTCCACCGCGCTGCGGCCGTCCCCACCCAGCCAAGTGCTGGCGCGCTGTCCCGGGCGGGTGCGCAGGTGGAGTGGACCCACCTCTGAGGACCCACGTTGGAAAAGCCCGTGCCCCTCCGCTGGATGTCTGTCCCCCAAAGTGGCAAATCTTAATTTCTCCTTACAACACAGCATGCAACACTCTCCCGGTCCTACACCTTATCGTGGCAAACAGCAAGAGCTGGGAAAAACACAGGCAGATCCTAAAAAGTACTAGGACTGATCCTCCTAAAATCCCTCACAGGAAGTGGCGCCTCAGTGGTGCTGGGAGGGGACTTGTGGTTCGGTTCTCTAAGAGGCCAGCCTCCCGGTTTCTTTAGTCTGGGATTTGCCTCTTCCCTCTCTAACCACCAGAGCTCCGCTTCCCTTGGGCCCCTCCGGATTCTCTGCTCCCCTGGCAGAAGCCCCCCCCACCCCGCCTTGTATTCTAATTTAGTGGTTGCTATGTGCATCTGCTGTACTGTATTTTTTCTCAGAGCCTTTTGTTAAATTAGACTGGGCTCTGCACAATTGGCAAAACGAAATTTAATTCAAAACTAAGCATTAAGCTCTTATTGTTTATTACTTTAGTTGCTGAAGGATACAAAAGCATACTATTTGCTTTCAGTTCTGAGAGACTGAGCACAAATAAAAACTGTCCCATTCCCCATTCTAAAAGGGTTGGCCCACATATATGTGTAGGTCTAAAATTTTTAATTAGAGCATCTTACCTAGAAGGGAGAATACTTATCGCTAATCATATCAGCTATAGTAAAACATATACGGTCATATGCCACTTAATGAAGGAGATACAGTCTGAGAACTGTCTTTAGGAGATATTTGTCATTGTGTGAATATCCTAGAGTGTACTTCCATAAACCTAGAGGGTGTGGCCTACCACACACCTAGGCTGTGTGGTGGAGCCTGTTGCTCCCATGCTGCTGTACTGAATACTGCAGGCAATTGTAACACAGTGGTAAGGATTTGTGTATCTAAACACGGAAAATGTGCAATAAAAATACGGTACAAAAGATAAACAATGGTACATCTGTACAGGACACTTGCTGCGGACAGAGCTTACAGAGCTGGAAGTTGCTCTGGGTGAGGCAGTGAGGCGGTGGGGAATGAGGGCCTAGAGCATTGCTGCACACCACCGTAGCCTTCATAAATGCTATGCAATTAGGATGCCCTCAATTTATAAAAATATATTTTTCTTTCTTCAATAATAATTTTAGCCTACTGTAACTTTTTAACTTTATAACCTTTGAATTTTTCTTAACTTTTTACTGTTGCATAATAACATTAACTTAAAACAAGCACATTGTGCAGTTGTCCAAAAATATTTTCTTTCTTTGTATCCTTATTCTAAGTTTTATTCTACTTTATTTCTTTTTAAACTTTTTTTTGCTAAAAACTAAGACACAAATACAAATACACACATTAGCCTAGGCCTACATAGAGTCAGGACTGCCTTCCTCCTCTGCATCTCCTCACACTGGAAGAGCTTCAGGGGCAGTAACGTACATAGAGCTGTCATCTCCTATGATAGCAATGCCTTTTTCTAGATACTTCCTGAAGGATCTGCCTGTGGCTGTTTTACAACCACTTTTTTAAGATAGGTAGCAGGAGCACACTCTAAAGATAGAAAGTATAGTATAGTAAATATAAAAACTAGTAACAGTCATTTAGGTTTGTTATGAAGTATTATGTACTGCACATATTGGCATGTGCTAGACATTCATTGGACTGGCCACGTAGTAGGTTTGTTTACACTGCCATAACCACAGACACATGAGTAACACTTTGAGCTGAGACATTAGGATGGCTACAGTGTCACTGGAGGATGATAATTTTTTAGTTCCATTGTAATCTTTTACATACCACTGTCACATATGCAGCCTGTCATTGACAGAGCATCGTCATGTAGTGCACCACTGGGTTAGATCCTTTCCAGAAAGCAGATATGATCAAGGTGGCAGTGGGGTCCAGCTCTCACTCATAAGCTCCTGGGGTACAAGGCTATGGGGAGTTGTGATTCAGAGAGGAGAGGCTGAGGGCTCAGAGAGCAGCCCCACAACATATTTTGGGATTTCCTACCAGCTTTCATAGCATATGTCTTTTCTCAAGACTTGAGTGAACCCGGGTTTCCTGATCGATTGACATTGTACTTGAACCTCTCAACTCTGTGAGTTCTGGTCCAGTATCACCAGACGGGAAAGGCTCTTTTCGTGCTTTAACCTGTGTAAAGCCAGAGAACCTGAGGCCGGGCTTATGAATTTCTTCAGTTGGAGGGTTTGGAGCTTGAACACAGGTGGGTGGCAGCCGTGGAGTTGGGTCAGGCTGCCCCTCAATGCCTGCAGCTGTGCCACTCCGTTGTAGGGTCTTCAGATCGCCTCCTCTCTCCTACACCTGCTGGTCTTATTGCTTCTTAGGAGACAAAAGTGGGGCAGTTGCTAAATCAACTCATAAAAGATTGCTGGAGACAGGAAGAGTTATTACAGAAAAAGAGAAAAGCTAAGATAGCATGAGACTCCCCATAGGAAAAGAATGGCTGAGGCAAGTAAAGAAGAACAGCAGAGATGGGTGGAAGTGAGGTGTAAATTTTCTTAGCAATATATAAGTGTTGCCATTGTGAAAAAATAAACCAAGTATCCCATTTTTTGCAGGACTGACTTCCCTGAAATAAGGTACCTGGAGTCCTGAAGAAGAGGACGTGTGTCTACTTTCTTCTGTAGCAGTGTTTCATAACTCAGTATTTCTGAGTGGATAAATGGGCTCAACTCATGGGCTAGCAAATCAGAGAAATGAGTGGAAAGGCCTCATGTCATGTTAATCTCTGTGAGCCTACAGTTGTGTGGGAGAGAGTTCATTCCCCTGTAGAACACTGCTGTGGACTAGTGTGTGCATTTATAGAATATGAGGCTGAGACCAAATTGACAATGGAAACAGAAAATGAACTGGGGCTCACAAGGAACGAGGACTAAGTACTTTATGTCAGAACTTTTCTATGAAATGCTTGGCTGAGTATCACGACAGGGTGGCCCCTAGGGAAACCCTCTCACATACGTGAAAACATATATAAAGACAAATTAACCTCATGACTAAGAGTGTAGCTTGGGTATTTCTTACCGGAAATGCTTGAGATCAGAAGTGTTTCAGATTTTGAATTATTTTTTTCCCATTTACATATTTTATTGCATTATAGGTTTTGGGGTACATGTGAAGAACATGCAAAATTGTTGCATAGGTATGCACGTGGCAGTGTGATTTGCTGCCTTCCTCCCCATCACCTACATCTGGCATTTCTCCCCTTGCTATCTCTCCCCAGCTCCCCACCCCCCCCCGTCCCTCCCCTATTTTTCCCCAACTGACCCCAGTGTGTAGTGCTCCCCTCCCTGTGTCCATGTGTTCTCATTGTTCAACACCCGCCTATGAGTGAGAACATGTGGTGTTTGATTTTCTGCTCTTGTGTTAGTTTGCTGAGAATGATGGTTTCCAGGTTCATCCATGTCCCTACAAAGGACCCAAACTCATCGTTTTTGATGGCTGCATAATATTCCATGGTGTATATGTGCCACATTTTCCCTGTCCAGTCTATCATCGATGGGCATTTGGGTTGGTTCCAGGTCTTTGCTATTGTAAACAGTGCTGCAATGAACTTTCGTGTGCATGTGTCCTTATAGTAGAACGATTTGTAATCCTTTGGATATATACCCAGTCATGGGATTGCTGGGTCAAATGGAATTTCTATTTCTAGGTCTGATTTTGAATTATTTTAAATTTTGGAATCCTTGCATTATACTTACTGTTAAGTATTCCAAATCTGAAAATCCCAAATTCAGTATGCTCCAGTGAGCATTTCCTTTGAGCATTCTTGTCTGTCCCCAAAAAGTTTCAGATTTTTGGATTTGGGATGCTCAGCCTATACTACTTCTGAAGTTGTTCTGTCTGCTGACTGACTTGTCATCTCTCTAGCTGCCTGGCTGCCACCCAGGAATACCTATCCCACCTGTGTTATAGGCTTTGAGGCTTCTTGACATGTACCCAAAATGTTTTAAAATCAAGGCTGGTAAGATGACAGACAAAGAGACAACTGCCTTGAAAGATGAGTTTATTCCTAACAGTTCCCAAGGGGAGGGGCACACCATGCCATGCTGGACCACCTGGGGAGGCACCAGCATTGCTCAGGAGGCAGGAGTGAGAGGAGGGCCTAGCATGGGATCTTTATTGTGATTTCCATGGGAATAAATAAGGGAGGCAAGGTAGGCAAACTTGAGCAAGCTTAGGATGGTAAAGTTTGAGTATTTCTGGCAGGCTCTGTGTTACGAGGCGGGGGGTGGTTGTAGTTGTTCTGTACCTGGCCCTGGGGTGATCTAGGGCAAGAGAAATATTGATTTGGTATGTGACCATTCAATAAAAGAAATGTCTGGGGTATGGGTTTTGGACGGATTGGTTTGCTCATACAGGGCATGCTCATGAGCAACTTTTTATTATCTCTAGGAATTAGCTAGCCCTAGGAGGGACAGCCTTTGCAGAATTAGCAAGACCCAGGATATCGAAGCATCATAAAATACAGAAAATAAAAAACATGATTAATATAAGGAACAATTAAGGAGATAATGCACGCAACAGATAGCCAGAGGACTTGGGACATTGGAAAATTTAATAATCATAAATTGTGGTTATATAACAAAACTCCCATTTTCTCATGATAACAATTTTTGACCTGAAAAAAGATGTGAGTGAAAGGTTACAAATGTGCTATGTACAAACTAGAGATTCTACTCAGACCTACAAAAGTCTCATTTATGACAATTTGTAACAGAAAATGCAAAGTTGGATCGTGATTGCAGGGTGGTAGTGATCACAAGGGAGACCAGTGGCTAGCCAGAGAAAAGCAATTGTGAACACGCTTGAGAATAGGAATCCTTGCCAGAGGGAACTTTCTCAGGTAGGAGAAAGAGGAACAGGGAAGGCAAAGAGCTGTAAAGAACTCTAGGGATTTCCAGGTCAGAATTCAGGTGACTCTAGCAACTTGAAACTGACAGGTAGTTTCTGGAACCTGGAGAAGATAGAATGTCCCAGAGAAGCTGGATGAAAAGTAAGGCAACCCACCTGGAAAAAACACCCGTAAAAAGTCTAATCACATTATCGCTTCTCAAGTTGGTTTAAATAAGATTGCATGCCTATAACATTCCTACTTATATGTTGACTATGTCTGCTGATGGAATGTAGCTCATGACACTGAAGAGATGCATCCTGTGAGAAGCAGCTGAACTATGGTGCACACGACTCACGAATCCACAGTCATGGAGAAAGACAAAGGGAAGGTGGGCCTTGTCGGTCAGCAACTTCTGTTCAGAAGCCAAGCCATCCTGGCTGCCAGAGCTGACCGCTGCCTACTGCTGCCGCAGCTGCTTTGGGTATGGATGGATACTTCTAACCAGTACCCTGGGCTGTGAAAACTCTCTTACTTGTGGCAGGACATGATCTGCCTTACAGTCTCACACAGAGGGGGATAACCAAGACTAACAGTCAAGGAAAGAAACCAATTTAAAAATGACCAAAAAAGTAACGCAATTTTCACTTATTCATTTATGAATTCATTTGTTCATTCTGTAAATATGTGTTGCACACCTATTTTATGTTGGGCACTGTTCTCAGGACTGGGGATGCGTCATCAATGAGATCAGCTTTATTATATGCTTTTCTGCAAGGGTGTGTGAGCAGTGTTGAAGCAGGGAGAGACCATAAAAAATAAATAAATGCAAATATTTAGATTGTGCTACAAGCTATATGATTTTTTTTCTTTAAGTGTGATGATGCAGGAAGAGTGAAAAACCAAATTGTCAGGGGAAGCCTCTCTGAAGAGGGAGCATTTGACCTGAGCCCTGACCGATCAGCCAGGTGAAGGCTGCAGCTAAGCAAACAAACACCATAGAGGCATATGGCAGAGGTAGCCCACTAGACCCAGGGACAGATCAAGGTGCAGCTGCAATGGGCCTCGAAGGCCACAGTAACTGTTTTAGAACTGATTCTAAGTGAAGTAGAATAACTTCTGAAACATTTCAGTAGAAAAGTGATGGGATGTGATTGATAAAATTTTACAATTCACTTTGCTATGTAGGGGAATAGATTTCAGGGGTACAGAGTGGAAGCAGAGGGCATGACAGGAGCAGCAGAGGCCAGAAACCATGGCAGTGGCAGTGAAGAAAGAGAATTATGGAGAGCTGAGGGGTGCATTTCGGAAGAATAGTAGTCAGGACTTCCTGAGAGTTGAGATTGAACAAAAGAGAGGGATTGAGGAAGATTTGGGTAACTAGCTGCATTTTACAATTTCTTGTAATGTGGATGACAGCAGAAGGAATGGGTTTAGGGAGGCAGGAATTGAAGAATGAGTAGAGTTCTGATTAAGTTGTGAAGCTATCACCTCTATGAGACAGTCAAATGGAGACATCAGAGAAAGGGATTTGAAACTTAGCATGGAGGGCTGAGGGTGATACTATTGTTTCGTAGGAAGCTTGCTTTCCTACTTACCATAAAAATAGTGATAAAGCTCTGTTGTGTGCATTTTTGGAAGGGGGTATATTATCCATGGAACTCTCAACCTGAATCTAGAGGCTCCTCTGCCTTTGTTCGTAACTTGGACATAGGCCTCTTCAGCCAACCCCATGAGACGTAACGTATTTCACTCCATTTAGTAATTCTTAATATATCTCCTCTACTTGGCCACAACTCACTTTTTGAGAGTAGACTCTAACATGGAAGATGAGGCCATGAAGTTATCACTGTTTTTAAGAAAACAGGAAAATGCTGGTCGCTGACTCTTAATGGGTCAGAGGACCTGGGTTTAAGACCTCGGCCTGTTTTGACTTCCTGCTGTGATCTAGGTGGACTGCATGCCTGTGCTCTAGAGTGCAGTGGGAAAGACTGGAGCAAGCACAGGGCAGTCAGGCATCAGCCCCAACCCCACCTCTGCAGCTCACTATCTGTGGGACTTTACGCAAGCTCATTACATTCACTCATCTTCCAGCTGCCACCTCTGTAAACGGAGACCACCACAGCAATGAATTTGTAGAATACTTGTGAGTGAATGTCTTAGTCAGCTCCAGCTGCCATAACAAAATATTACAGACTTGGTGACCTCACAAAAATCGGTTTTCTCACAGTTGCACAGGCTGCAAGTCTGAGATCAGGCTGCCAGTGTGAACATGCTCTGACGAGGGCTCTCTTTCTGGCTTGAGGCAGCTACCTTCTTGCTCTGTGCTCACATAGAAAGAAAACTCTCTCTGTTCTCAGAAGGCCACCAATTCTAAGGGATTAGGGCCCCGTCCTTCTGACCTCTTTAACTTTAATCACCTCCTAAAAACCTTATCTCCAAGTAGAGTCACATTGGTGCTTAGAGCATCAACATATTAATTTTGGGGGCCATGATTCAGCCGACATCGGTGTTAAGTGAAATACTGCATGTAAAGTAATTAGCATTGTGCTTGGCACTCACTAAGTCAATAATAAATGCTAGTTATTACTGCCTGCAGAAAGAGGCTTAAGTCCCTATTGTCACAGGTTTCTTCTTTAAAGTATCTCTGTGGGTGGATAAGCTATACAGAACAAGACGGAAAAATTCCCAAAGTATCCAAAGGCTTTTTTTTCTGTGTGTGTGTATAATAAAAGAAACAGGACAGGTCTTTCTCTGATTTTGGAGAACGCTTTAGAATTAGAAGTTGCCTAAAAATGTAAAGGTTTCTATGGCTATGAATAAGCTTCCATTTTGCCCTGGAGGGGCTGTCCAGATGAGGATGGCTATTGGGGAATTTGGGATCTCACAGAACTATCTGAATTTATCTAATAAAATTTGTATTCAATTATAAAAACAATTTCAAACTGTGTTATTCATAAATAAGGAAGACTTGCAGCTTGTGTTTATCTGAGAGAAGATTGTACCCAGCTGTTCTATGTGTATATTAGGGAGACATATAAACTGAGAAGCCTGGGTTTAATGAATATTTGTATGACGGGAACCAACCTAAGTCAGTGTGGACCCAGTAGAGTGGAGTGGCTGAGGAGACACGGTAGCTTAGCTTGAGGAAGGTGTCTCTCTGGGGCCCTCTGATCATGGTGCTGTAGTGAACTCAAAATGTTTTGTGTTGAACCGAGTGGTAAGAGCTGCCTGGGGCTTCTGTTTTTAGGCTAAGAAAGTCACAAGAAAGGGAATCACATACCACAGAACACAACACCTTGGATAAGACACAAGCACTCTCTTCTAACAAACCCAAACCAATCCCTATATAATAGCTGCTTGCACAGTTGATGCAAGAAATCCATGTGGAAGCTTGCTTCTCATTCTTGTTTACACTCTTCCAAAACTGATGCAAATACACATTCAGTGGTTTTCCTAGTCAGCTGCTGACCTAAGGTCAGAATTCTGGCCCCTTAAATCCCACCCTGTTCCTCTTTACCATCACAGACCACATCATATCCTTTTCAACCTAGAACGCATCTGCTTGGACTGATGGAAGGAACAGACATTATGCATGAATTAAAACTCCTGGCTTCCAATCCCAGCTCTGCTACTTCAAAGCAGGGTGATCCTCTGAGTTAGCGTCCCCACCTCTGTGAGAGCTTCCTCACAGGACAGTTGTGAGCACGATGATGCATGTGAAAGGGCCCTTCCCAGAGCCTGGCATGATGGCAGCTCTCGATGATGGGAAACATTCAATTCCTTTCTTCCATCGTTAATGCCAAAATGATGAAGTTGGCAAAACCAAAGCAAACAAAACAACAAAAAATAGCCAAGTAGGCAAACAAAAGCAACATGACAACAACAACAAAAAACTTTAGAATAAACAAGCCAACCTAAGGCATATAAGATTTACACTGTAGACAGATATCTATGAGGTTCCCCAAGAATTAAAGAGTGATCCATTGAGAGCTTCAGAATCTAGGGAGTATAACATCAGGCCCTAGCTTACTCTTTTTCCTTCCAAGTTTCTGTGTGCATTGCATACATGTAAACTCTCTCCCTCATTAGAATTGCAAGGTCCCCAAGAACAGTGTTTATTTTGCTCATCCCTGATTCCTCTGCTATAGACTAGAGCCCAGTACAGAGTAAGTACTCAGCAAATATTTGCTGCACGAGAGAACTGATGTCCACTCTCCACAGTTTGCAGAAACTATGTGAAGCTGTCAGCCAAAGACCCAATGCCATTCCCACTAAGGAACTCTCTCAGTAACTCTCTCCTTCCCTCTGTGGCCCCCAATGCCTCAACAATGGGGAAGCATGGGCATTAACTACATTAAAGCATTTCATTCTAGAAAGGCTGGAGACCCCTATAAAGGGACCAATTTCCACAACCCATACAATAAAATCAGCCTCATTACTTTATAGTCACACTTCATATAGTTCTATAAATCAAATAACAAAAACCATTATATTGAGACCTACAAGCCATAAAATGTGTTTTTTAAATGTTCAGTACTATTACTACAGTCTTACCACAGTATCTAACAGAATGACCATGACAGGTGGAAAATGGATTCTCCCTCCCCAGGGAACCCAGAGTGTGGAGGAGAGAATGCCGCTGGAGGTGGACTTGCCAGGCTCTAAACCTGGACCTGCCCCCTGAGAGCTGGGGGGTCCCCAGCAATGGACCAGACTTCTCTGAGTCCAAGTTTCCTACTTGGTTGGTTGGGGAAAACAACACTTTTTTCTTTAAAGAACTGAGCAAAATGTATGTAAGATGGCTTGCAGAGAGCTTGGCACATAGGTGGTACTCCATGAGTGTTTGCTCCTTGCTGGGCTGTACCTGCCTCCTGCTAAAATGAGTCTGACCCTCTGGGTCTTAGAGAGGAGCCAGAACTTGTGTTTTGTATTATATGTCAGTTACTTGAAATCATATCTCTCTTGCCAAACTTTTTTATATTTATTTTTTTGACTAATTCACTACTTCATTCAAACATTCTTGTTGTTTTCTTTATTTTTGGTGGGAGGATCAATGTTCATTGACCATTAGGCATTTTCCTAGGCCTGGAAATCCAAAGGAGTTTATAGTCTAGTAGAAGAAATAAATCAGGTATTACAGTATGGTATGATAAATTTAAAATAAAAATATGTACAGAATGCTACAGGATCTCAAAATGAGTCCATTAAAATTAGACCAAGGTTCTTGGAAAGCTGCTCAGAGGAAAAGACTCCTAAGTTCACTTTTAAAGACCGAGTAGGACTCATGTTGCATGTGTCTTCTGATTTTGGCAGCTGAGTGGCTACCAGTTACCAGTCCCAGAGACATAGTAAGAATAGTTGATACTGAGTGGAGAGCAGGGTGTTAAACACTCAACTTGAGGTGCTGGTGAAACATCCAAGTAAAAAGATGCTGTTGGTATTTGGATATTTCCATTTTGAGCCTGAGCAGGAGACAATGTTTACAGTAGTGGATTTTGGAATCATCCTTGTGTACATAGGAGCCGAAGACCTGGGTACTAATGAAGTCACTGAGCAAGGACGGGAGTGAGAAGACACGAGGCATTAAGTGTGAATTCTGGGAAACACAAACGCATAGGGGTAAAAGGAAGAAGAGCTCATGAGGGAGCCTGAGGAGTGGCCGTAAAATAGAAGGAAACTCAGGATCAGCGCCCACACAGAAATCAGGGAGGAGACCTTTAAGAAGAAAAAAGTGGCTAGCAGCATCCACTACGAGAGAATTCAGGCTAGCAGAGGACAGACAATCATGCTTTTGATCTGCCACAGTGGAGGGCACTGATGAATTTTGCAGAAGCTGTTTTACTGCTGAGGCAACAGAAGTGAGGCAGTAGTGAGCTGAGGAATGAGTGGAACCCCAGGAGTGGAGAAAACAAATGTGGTCCAGGGTGTCAAGCTTAGCTATGAAAAAACGCTGGACGGAGATGGGGGTCTGGGGAAGGCTGGTGCTGTTTTGTTTTATTTCATCTTCAGCATGAGAGTCCTACATATTTTCTTAATGCGTCTGAAGTTTGAGTTCCTTGAAGGTGTTGTACAGCTGCCTGTGTTCATCGTAGGGTTCCATATACTGTCGATGACTAATAAATATATACAGGATGAAATTGTTTCAGGTCAGAAAATTTCCATCCCTGGACCCATTCAGAAGCAGACCAACCAAGCAATATTTAAAAAATAGTCACAGTTGATCATCATCATCATCCTACCAGCAGCCCAGACACTAGAACACACACCTGACAGATGCTATCTAATGTAATCCTGTTAACATTTCTATAAGGATAAAGCAGTATAGTGAGAAGAAAGATTACTCCTAGTCATTTCTAGAAATGCAAGGTAGAAAATGCTGAATCTTTGCCTATTCCCTTCAAGGTTTATTGCTTCATTACTAGCACCCAGAATAATTCTTGGCATACAGTAGGTTTCCAATCAATATTTATTCAATTAATGATAAAAATAATTATCTATCTCTAGCCCATATTCTCCAATCTCACAGATATTGTAGCTCTTCAAGATTCATGTACCAAATATTAAATAATCAAAGATATTTTTCCATACTTGGACACTGGATTTTATCAGTAGCAAATTAGCTAGAGGTGGACAACAAGAATTAGAGTGATTCAGTTTGTCCTGCTCTAAAATCTCTGGGCCCATATACTACTGATGTTGGAACACGCTGTTATTTACATGGTAAGAAGTTAATCACAGTGGAAAAGCAGGTAGCCATACCACGTGACTAACAAGCAATGAAGATGGACTTTGGGTATTAGGATTCTAATCCATACAACATAGCCAGATTCATCAGAAATGTAGCTTGTGCTTTACGTAATTATTATGATATATTGTAACTCGGCTTAGAGAGCAAGCCTCTCATAACGTATGATTACATGACAGAGCCCAGCCTTTATTCACAGACACGCTCTCCGGCTCTCTCCTATGCTCTTGTGTTCTGGGCATACGTGACACAGTATTTTTATTGGAGGTTTTGACCAAAACCTCCAACATTTTGGTAGAAACCCACAATAAATTGTGTTTTGACCAAATTGGATTGGACGGTCTCTAAAATTCTGCTCGGCTGTATGCATCCTCACCACCACTATTGCTATTTTAGGCAATAATACCTGGGATCTGTCTCTGACTAGCCTCTTTTCATCCACTAATGCCCCAAACCGACTCCTTAACCCAGCACTAACATTGTATACTGTATTTGACCCTAAAAGCTCTCTTCTCCTCCCCGCAACTTTAGTTCCCTGTCACCTGGCTGGATGGAATCAGCTTTACAAAGATTGAATCAAGAAAAACAAAAAACATGGCCAACCATGGTGGCTAACACCTATAGTCCCAGCACTTTGAGAGGCTAAAGTGGGAGGATTGCTTGAAGCCAGGAGTTCAGGGCCAGCCTGGGCAACATAGCAAGATCCTAGCTCTATAAAAATTAAAAAAAATAGTAAGATGTGCTGGTTCATGCCTACAGTCCCAGCTACTTGACAGGCTGAGGTGGGAGGATTACTTGAGCCCAAGAGTTTGAGGCTGCAATGAGCTATGATCATGCCGCTGCACTCCAGCCTGGGCAACAGAGGAAGACCCTGTCTCAAACCCAAACCAAACCAAAACAAAACAGTCGCTCTAGGTTGTGAGGCTCAAAATTTCCTATCGTGGCAGGAAGTGCAGTTGAGAGGACTGGGAAGGAAGGAGACAGAGAATCCATTGCTGATGTCCCTCCTCCCTCCTCCAGGCATTAGAAAGTCTCCAGAAGATGGGGGTGAAAAAAATGGCAAAGAGGTGTCAAAAGGAAAGAAAGGAGAGGAGAGGGGAGGGGAGGGGAGGGGAGGGGAGGGGAGGAGAGGGACATAGCATGGGAGAGAAGCAGGATGGTTCTGACTGTCTTCTCCAGGGAAACACAGCCAAAGGGAGATTATATAGAGATAGAGCCCAAGACAGAGATAGAGATAAATAAATTTATATACTTCAACATATATTTACCTATAAATACACATACATATATATTGTATGTATAGGCATACCTCATTTTATTGTGCTTTACTTCATTGTGTTTTGCAGATATTGGGTATTTTACAAAGTGAAGGTTGTGTCAACCGTGAGTCAAGCAAGTCCATTGGCATCATTTTTTCCAACAACATGTGCTCACTGTGTCTCTGTGCCACATTTTGGTAATTCTTGCAGTATTTTAAACTTCCTCATTACATCTGGTAGTGATCAGTAGTCTTTGATGTTATTATTCTTTGATGTTACTATTCTAATTGTTCTGGGGCACCATGGAGCCATGCTTACATAAGACAGGAAACTCAATCAATAAATGTGTGTGTTCTGACTGCTGTACCAACCAACCATTCCCAGTATCTCTCCTTCTCTTCAGGCCTCCCTATTCCCTGAGACAGAAAAATATTTAATTAGGCCAATTACTAACCCTACAAAGGCCTCTAAGTGTTCAAATGAAAGGAAGAGTTGCACATTTCTCACTTCAAATAAAACTCTAGAAATGATTAAGCTTAATGAAGAAGATACATTGAAAGCCAAGATAGGCTGAAAGATAGATCTCTTGCACCAAAGAGTGAGTCAAGTTATGAATGCAAAGGAAAATTCCTAGAGGAAATTAAAAGTTCTACTCCAGTGAACATGCAAATGGTAAGAAAGCAAAACAGTCTTGTTGCTGATATAGAGAAGGTTTTGGTGGTCTTGATAGAATGTCAAAGCAGCCACAACATTTTCTTAAGCCAAAGCCTAATCCAGAGCAAGACTGTAACTCTCTTCAATCCTATGAAGGTGAGGAAATGGCAGAATAAATGTTTGAAGCTGGCAGTGGTTGGTTCATGATATTGAAGGAAAGAAGACAACTCCATAACATAGAAGTGCAAGGTGAAGCAGCAGGTGCTGATGTTGAAGCTGCAGCAAGTTATCCAGAGGAGCTAGCTAAGATCATTGATGAAGGTGGCTACACTCAACAGCAGATCTTCAGTGTAGCTGAAGCTACCTTGTGTTGGAAGAAGGTGCCATCTGGGACTTTCATAGCTACAGAGGAGAAGTCAATACCTGGCTTCAAAGCTTAAGGACAGGCCTTCTCTCTTGTTAGGAGCTAATGCAGCTATTGACTTTAAGTGAAAAGCGATACTCATTTAACACTCAGAAAATCATAGGGCCTGTGAGAATTATGACAATTCTACTCTGCCTGTACTCCATAAATGGAACAACAGAGACTGAATGACAGCACGCCTGTTTACAGCAGAGTTTACTGAATATTTTAAGCTCACTGTTAAGACCTACTTCTCAGAAAGAAAAAAAAAAAAACGATACCTTTCCAAATATCACAGCTCACTGAAAATGCATCTAGTTACCCAAAAGCTCCAATGAAGATGTACAAAGACGTGAATGTTGTTTTCATTCCTGTTAACACAACAGCTCTTCTGCAGCCCGTGAATCAAAAGCAAATTTCAACTTTCAAGTTTCATTATTCAAGAGATACATTTTGTAAGGCTATAGATGCCATAAATAGTGATTCTTCTGATGGATCTGGGCAAAGTAAATCAAAACCTTCTGGAAAAGATTCATTATGCTAAATGCTATTAAGAACATTTGTGATTCATGGAAGGAGGTCAAAATATCTACATTAACATGAGCTTAGAATAAACTGATTCCAGGCCTTATGGATGACTTTGATGGGTTCAAGATTTCAGTGGAGGAAGTACAGATGTGGTAGAAATAGCAAGAGAACTAGAACTAGAAGGGGAGGCTGAAGATGTGACAGAATTGCTGCAGTCTTATGATAAAACTTGAACGGATGAGGAGTTGCTTCACATGGATAAGCAAAGGAAGTGGTTTCTTGAGAAGGAAGCTACTGCTGGTGAAGATGCTGTGAACGTTGTTGAAATGATAACAAAGGATTCAGAATATCCCACAAACTTAGTTGATGTAGCAGCGGCAGGATTCGAGAGGACTGTCTCCAATTATGGAAGAAGTTATACTGTGGGTAAAATGCTATCAAACAGCATCGCTTGCTACAGAGCGATCTTCTGGGAAGGAAAGAGTGGGGCACGGTGCAAGGGAGTAGATGGCACAGAGAGTGGAAAAGAAAGTAGAGTGCAGAGAGGCCAAAAATAGCTCTGTAAGCATTGTAGTGATTCACAGCGTTTCCATTTACCTACGTCTACTTTGGAAAAAATTCAAGATCTACCCACAATACTACTATACGCAGCCTCAGACTTAGAAGTGCCGCCTTATGATGGGGAGGAAGGCGGCAAATCACACTGCCACGTGTGTACCTATGAAACAATGTTACATGTTCTTCACATGTACCCCCAAACCTAAAATGCAATAAAATAAATGGAAAAAAAAAAAAAAGAAGTGCCACCTTAAATCTGAGAGGCAGAAAGGAAATGTGAAAGAGAGACTCTTCAGGACACACCCTGCTAACAGCAGCCTGAGAAGGAAAAAAAAACCCAAACCTGTCTCATCTCACACGTAGTAATCTCAATTGTTCTTTCAAAATGAAATTGGGTGATTGCCTGTATTATGTTCCAGAATGGAACATCATCCAAAACACTCACTGTTATGGGGCAAAACTCCAATCTTCCATTAAGAAATGGGATCTGGGAAACATGTTTGGCTCTAAAACTGAACTTAAGCAGCCTACTTGAATATCTTGACCTTGACCACAAATATTGAACTAGGAGGTTTAAAACACCAGAATTTCAAATGTACTATTCCTGCTACCACCACTGTTAATAATAATAATAATAAACGTACCAAGTGCACGCAGCATATCCAGCTCTAAGGTAAATGACTTACATGCATAATCTCATTTAGCTGGCCCAATAATCATAACTTTGCATGTACAAAACTGAGGCCCAGGATAAGATGAGAATATCAAGAGTCATGATCTCCCTTGACAGCCCCAGTCCCTCCCTTCTTACCATGGGCACATCAGAAGTTTGCTGTGCTTAGCACAGACAGAATCCCCTCCTGAAGAAACTGGGAGTCCCACGTGTGTAAAAAGCACAACTGTTGTGGTGGAAGCGGGAGGTTGGGACGAGGCCAGGAGCGGGGGCTGCGGATGGCGGAGGTCAACAGGGGAACAAAAACCGGAGGCAAGGCAGGATCCCTGCAAAAGCACAGGCTGCTTCAGTGGAGAGTGAAGCCGGGCTGTGAAATAAAGCTGCCTCTTCTGCTCCATTTTCCACCATCTCCCTCCCCCCCTCCATCTGTCTGTCTCTTCCCTTTTCTCTCTCCCTCTGTCTCTTCTCCCTTTGCAAATCTTCAGCCGCTAATTTCTATTCGGCACTTTTACGAATTAATTCCAACACTTTTCTCTCTGTCAAGATATCCTGCTTTCAAATCTCCCCCATCCTTTGGCAATGTGCACATTTCATTCCACACCCTGTTTTACCGACAATTCCCAGACGTGGTGATTTGCTCTGACATCTTTGTGCATGCAATCAACCCATGGTACAGGGGCTCCGAAGAGAATACGGGAGACTGGATCTGCAGTTGGACAACCCTGTAACCGGAGTGCGGCTGCAGTGATGCTGAGGACAGGGCCGGGCTGCAAGGAGAAGCAGCAGGGGAGGTGATGAATATCCTGCCCCATGCTGCTGAATCTAGCAGCCTCCATCTAGAGCAAAGCTGCCGGATTCTGAAAAAGGGCGTGAGTGACTTTCTTCTTCAAGTAGCAAGGATCTGTCAGAAATAAATCTTTGGCATCCTCATCTAATTAACAGAAAACTAATAGTGCTGGGCAGGGAGTCCCAAAAATAGTTTTCCTGAAGATGCAGAAACTGACACAGACACGTGAGCCGCACTGTGTGCTGGGTTGGATCCCAGTGTCTTTTCAGCTTCAAAACATGACGCTTCTAAGCACACTGACGCAGTAGAAGAATGGATTCTAAGAGTTTACATCTTATATTTTAAAAATACATACATTTTAAGAATAAGCAGCACAAAGATATGTGTAGCTCTAAAGAGCACGAGATATAAACAAATAGTGTATAGAGTGCCTGACATGGCAGTTCTGGATACATGTTTGATAGATAACCTCAGTGATGGGTGGATTGATGGACACATTTAAGGTGGAGGAGTCAAGCGATGCTATTTGTAGACGTGGCAAGGGGAAGAAAAGTCAGTGCTGAGCACACTGATGTGAGATGTAATTCTATTACCTAAATATGTGTGAAGAATGGTAAATATAAGCAGGCCCACAGGGCCAGGGTAAGTAACTGAAGAAATCAGGGTTTCAGACTTTTCAGAAGTTAGGCCAGCTCTCTGGCCTTTGGTTTCCTCATCTGTACAGTGAGCCCCTTCAATTGATGATCTGCAAAGCCTCTTTCAGATGTAATAGCCTACAGATCCCTGGCCTTTCTAGGAAAATACTGACATTTCCATCTTTCTGTGCATTAGCCCCCGTTCCTTCTCCCATGTGAAAGGTCTTCCTCTGCCAACCAAATTACGAGTCTTGTCTCTAAGGCTGGGCTCAGAAGTTACCTTCCCTGGGCAGTTTCCCAATTTCCTCTGCAAAAGCAATCCTTCTGTCTTCTGGATGTCCTCAGAATTTTATCCTCCGTACTGTCATCTTGTTACAGTACATTTGACCTAGTTGGGTCCAGGACACTTTCTCTTTGCTAATGTATTGAGGTCTTTCTCTATTCTCAGTACCAAGCACAATGCTTGGCAAAGAGGCCGTGCTCAGTGCATGTTTGCTAAATGAATGAGTGTGACACGTTTCCGTAGGAGGTCCGTTTTCTTCCTGGCATTTGTTTTAACTGGATGCTTATAACACTGTACAACAGAGGGCCAAGGAGGCTTCTTGATGAATCATCTCAGGAAGAAAACTGAGCAAGGGGAAAGCACGACACAGAAACCAGCCCAATTATCTCAGCCAATCCTGGCCCGGGCTCTCTCTGCCTGCACACCCTCCCCCATCATGATGATGACAGCATCCGCAGACCAAGAGTGTGCCTGGGAACTCACATTCCTTTGCAATTAGCAAGCTCCCACGTGGTAAACAGACCAATTTTGCATCATCAGTTTGCCTAGTCAGTGAATTCCACTCAGAGCTTGAGGAAAAGAATTTAAGTCTAGACCGTCGCTCGAGAGAGCAGAAATTGTGGACCAAAGGAAAACCCTGCTATTGTTCTCATATTTGTCACAGAGGGGACACCCAGTTAAAGACATGTCATTTATTTCTTTAAACATACTCCCCAAATAGGTAAATCTGTGTTTAAAACCACATTTCCCACTGACCCCAGCCTTGGCTGTGCTCTGTACCATCCCCACCAACTTTGAGCCCTCCTCCTGGGAAAGAAGGCTGTGACAAAGGCCAAGGGAGGCACCATTTGGATCCATTCACAGGCAGGCACTTCACTGCATTTGTCTTTTCAGTCTTTGCTTTATGTCATACAATATTTACTTTACACCAGGAGCTCTCCAACTTAGCTTTTCGCTTCAGTACCTCCAACCTCAGAAGCACTTCATCCTCACCAGCCTGCCTTCCCCCAGTAGATAAGGAGACAAGACAGAGACTGTTTTCTCTGCCAGACAGAGCAGGAGGCCCGCGTAACACAGCACAGAGGAATCTCTGAATGGGGACCTGCAGCTGTGAAGCCTGACACCACCCCTGGGCTCCAACATGGGAAAGTGGCATGTCATTATCCACCCTGCCTCTAGAACCCCAGATGCATGCAGGGTGGGCATCAGGTTACTTGAAAATCACTGTGTCACAGACTTTGGGATCTGGAAGGGGCCTTACGTATCATCTTTGTAGCGTGTCATTAATGCTAACATCTCCCATGTGCAGTTCCCCATCCATGGCCCTCAGGTTCTGCTCAAAGATTTCCATGAACACAACAATCGCTACACCACAGACTGTCTTCAGATATTGACTGGTAGCTCTTGCTATGAGAATATCCTTCTTGCTTCCACTTCCTTCACCATTCTGATATAGAGGAAGGGAAAATGAGGAAGCCCAGAATGCCAGGGTCTAAGTTGTCAGCAAATACCAGCTCTTCTTCCTATCCTTATTACAGCATTATTATTATTAATTGTTGCTGGTCTTGTTGTTGCTGTTTTGTTGTGTATTATTATTCCACATTCGAACACAGTCTCTGTCCTCATTCTGCCTATATCCTAGCTGCACATTAGGGTTGGGCACCTGAGATGCATTCATTGTGTGGAGGAGGAAAGCCTCTGGAGGCTGGCAGAGAAATCCTTCTGTGCTGAACCCAGAGGACCAGACACACCTAATGGCGCTGTTGAGAAGAAAGGCATGGTCCAGGAAACACCTCAAGGTGCAGAGGCAAAAAAAGTGAGAGAAGGAGGATACACAGGTAAAAGAGAAGAATCTTTTCTGTTCAGTGTCTGAATCATGCTGACTCCAAAAACACATGGAAATATTATTTGAAGCCACAGAGAGAATCCCCAGTTACAAACTTGGTGTGCCATCTTCATAATGCTACTTTTGATAGCAGATATGTTATGTAACAGGTGTTAGCATGACATTATGGTAAGAATATGGACTTTGCAATCAATCCTTCAGATGTAGGTTCAAATCCTGGTTCCACCCCTGAGTACCTATATGAACTGAAGATATATGCCATAAACTGTGTGAGCCTTAGTTTTCTCATCTGAAAAATGAGGATGATAACAACCCTACTTGGCTATGAAGTTATTGCATGAGAGGGTATATAAAATGTCTAGAAATGTTTGTTAAAAAGCCATTTGTTCCTTCCTAACCTCCAAACCTGCTCACCAGTCCTCCCTGTTACATCCCACCCCTGCCTTCTTCCCAGTAACTACCTTGCAAGGCTCAGCCAAACTTCCACTCCTCCACGATCTTAACGGTTGTCACTGGGGTCTTCTGATCCTTCAGCAGGTTCATATGGATGACACATTTTGACATGGAAGAGTAGGTAATGTTACTACCAGCTATGTAGATTCTATCATTCTTTATGTAGGCCAGAGAGGAAGCCGTTATTTTATGCCCATTTTGAAAATGAGAAAACTGAGGCTCAGAACGTTTATGCGACTTGCCCAAAGCCATCAAGCAGAAACTGGTGGATTCAAACCTAGGTCATTTATTTCAAATCTCTGCATTACTTATATTGCAACATACTATTTTTTTCACCCTTTTTCCTTAGAGATGTTATTCTTACCTGTCTAGTTAGATAGTTTGTGTCTTTGGAGATAGTAACCATTTTCTACACGTTTCCATATCTCTCACTACATGAGTGACACAGTGTAAGAAAATAATGAGATAACCAGAGTTCAGATCTTCACCCTATCACTTGAAAGCTATGTAACCTAGAGCAGTTTATTCATCCTTGCCAGCCTCATTTTCCTCATCTGGAAATAAGTCATGAAGGGTTCCCTCTTCTTTTACTTTCTCTCTCTCTCTCTCTCTGTCTTTCTTTAGGGGGATGGGGTGAAGAAGAGTTTGTAAAAATTGGTGTTAATTCTTTAAATGTTTGGTGGGAATCACCAGTGAAGCCATTTGGTCTTAGACTTATTATGGTTAGATACTATATCATATGATTTTGATCAAGTCACATGCTATACTTTTTATTATTTCAATCATTTAAAGTTTATAGAGGTTTGTTTTATGGCCTGGCATCTGCTCTATTATGAAGAATGCTGCATATCTACTTGAAAGTAATGTATATTCTGCTGTGGTTGAGTGGAGTGTTTCATAGATGTCTTTTGATTATAGATGATTCATAATGGTGTTCATGTCTTCTATATCCTTGTATCATCTGCCTAGTTTTATATATATTATTGAGAATGAAGTTTTAAAATTCCCAACTATTATCGTTCAATTGGTTATTTCCCCTTCTTTTAAATCAACATTTGCATGGCATATTTTGAGGTTCTTGATTTGGTGCATATATGTTTATAATTTTTGTATATTCCCAATGGACTGACCCTCATAGTAAAATGCCCCTCAATCTACAATAACTTTTTTTGTTTTAAAATATATTTTGTAAAATAGCCACTTCAGCTTTTTTAAAATTCCTATTTACCTGAAATATATATATATATAAATTTTTTTTAAGTTCAATCTATTTGTGTCTAATATGTGTCTGATAGATAGTATACAGTTGGATTTTATCTTTTGTATCAAGTCTAACAATCTCTGCCTTTTGATTGAATTGTTTAATCTAGTCACATTTAATGTTACTAGTGATATACTTAGATGCATTATTTTGTTTACTACATGTCATATGTCTTTTTTGTTCCTCTATTTGTCCTTTGCTGCTTTCTTTCATATTAAATGCAACATTTTAATTCCTTTAATATTAATAATTTTTCACTCTATTTTATTGAAATATTTTATTAGTGATTGCTCTAGGGGTTGCTGTGTATGTCTTAACTTATCAGAATCTAATTCAGATTTATACTTACTTAATTCCAGTGAAACATAGAAATATCACTTCTATATAGCTTTATACCTTTTTCCCATTTCTTGTTTCTTATACATATTACAACTGTATTGTTACAAACCAACAATGCGTTTTTATAAGCTACTATTTAATTATTATATGACTTTTATAGAAGCTGAGAAAAGCAAGGAAAACAAGCATATATTTATAAAGTTGATGGTATTAACCATCTTATTTGCCATTTTTTGTTTTCTTTATTTGTCCCTATGGACTCAAGTTACCATCTGGTGTTATTTCATTACTCTAATACAAGTTTGCTCCCACCTACCTCTTTTACTATTGCTATTGTCAGATAAATTACATTTCTATATGTTATAAGTATAAGAATACAATTATATACATATCGCTTTCTACAATTGTTTTCTTAAATCAAGAGAAGAAAGAAGGAATAGGCATTTATACTGCCTTTTATAATTGCATAATTACTTTTATCAGTAATATTTGCTTTTTTGTATCAATTTAAATTACTCTCTAGAGTCCCTTTCTTTCAGCCTAAAGTCTGTCCTTCAGTATTTCCTGTAAGGTGCTCTGCAAGCAATGTTTCTCAGCTTTTGTTTACCTAGAAATGTCTTTATTTCACCTTTATTTTTTTAAAATTAAGGAATTAATGTCTCCAGAGCATGTTTAGGTTAACAACAAACTTGAAAGGTCACATGCAGAGCCTCCCCTGTTACCAATATCCCCCACCAGAGTGGTACATTTGTTACAATTGCTGAACCTACACTGATATATCATTGTCACCTAAAATTTGCAATTTTCATTAGGGTTCACCTTTGATGTTATACATTCTGTGGATTTGACAAATACATATCAACATATTTACCTTGTACATATTTTGTTAGATTTCTAGTTAAGGATTTTATTTTGGTGGGTGCTAACGTAAATAGTATTGTGCTTTTAATTTCAAATTCCACTTGTCATTACTGGTATATGGGAAAGTAGTTAAATTTTGCATATTTACGTTCTTAGTCTGTTTTTTGTTGCTTATAATGAAATATTTAAAACTGGATAATTTATTTTTAACAACAAAACATTTCTTACAGTTCTGAAGGCTGGAAAGTCCAAGGTTAAGGGCCACACCTAGTGAGAGCCTTCTTGCTGGTGGGGCCTCTGCAGAGGCCTGACGGGGAGCAGGGCATCCCATGGGAAGGGGGCTGAGCGTGCTCACTTGGATCTCTCTTTTTCAATGAAGGTCGCAGCTTCAAATATTTTGTTTTTCTTCTCTTTTCTTCCTCTTCTTACAAGGCTACCAGCTCCAGCCCCATGATAATCCATTAATCCATGAAGCCATGAATGAATGAGTCCATTCATGAGAGCAGAGCCCTCAGAATCCAATCACCTCTTACAGTGATTGTTTACTACATGTCACATGTCTTTTTGTTTCTCTATTTGTCCTTTGCCACTTTCTTTCACATGAAATGCAACATTTTAATTCCTCTCAGTACTGCCAGCTCTCAATCCTGCCACATTGGCAATTAAATTTCAACACGAGTTTGGGAGAGGACAAATATTGTGACTATATCATTAATCTTTTATCTTGCAGTGTTGCTATGATTGGTTATTAGTTCCTGGAATTTTTGTTGTTGTTGATTCTTTCAGGTTTTCTATATGAACTATCATGTCATCAGCAAATATTGACAGATTTGCTTCCTCCTTCCCTATTAAAATGCTTTTCTTACCTTTTCTTGTTCTTGGACTTCCAGTACAATGTTTAAAAGGAGTGCTGGGCCAGCCACTGTGGCTCACACCTGCAATCCCACACTTTTGTGGGCCGAGGTGGGCAAATCATGAGATCAGAGGTTTGAAACCAGCCAGGCCAATATGATGAAACCCTGTCTCTACTAAAAATACAAAAATTAGCTGGGCATGGTGGCACATGCCTGTAGTCCCAGCTACTCAGGAGGATGAGGCAGAAGAATTGCTTGAACCTGGGAGGCAAAGGTTGCAGTGATCCGAGATCATGCCACTGCACTCCAGCCTGAACGACAGAGCAAGATTCCTTTTATTTTTTTATTTTTTATTTTTTTAAATAAAAAAAAGGAGTGATGAGAGAGGGTATCCTTTCCTTGTTTCTAATCTTAGTGGAAAAGCTTCTAGTTTTTACCTTCATTTTTTTTTTTTAAATTCATGGTTCTATTTTATTTTTTATTTCCATAAGTTTTGGGGAGAACAGGTGGTATCTGGTTACATAAGTAAATTCTATAGTGGTGATTGGTGAGATTTTGGTGCACCCATCACCCGAGCAGTATACACTGAACCCAGCTTGTAGTCTTTTATCCCTCACCCCCTTCTCACCCTTTCCCCTTGAGTCCCCAAAGTCCTTTGTGTCATTCTTACGCCTTCGCATTACCTTCATTTTTTAATGGTAGTTTTGTTTGATAAACTATTTTTTATGGAATATTTTTAAAATACTATTTTAAGTATATAATTCTACTGCAGTATAGTCTCCATTGTTTCTAATGAAATGGTCTCTGTTAATCTTATTGGAGATTCCCTGTATGTGATAAGGTAGTTTTCTCTTGCTGCTTCCAATATTTTCTTTGCTTTTGTCTTTCAATCTTTCCTCTGTGATGCTTATGGATGTGGATGTTTTCACATTTATCCTACTTGGAGTTTGTTAAGTTTATTAGATGTGTAGATTAACTTTTGTCAAGTTTTTGAAGTTCTCAATTTCAAATATTTCTGCTTTCTCTCCTCTTTTTCTGGGACCCCCCCACCATGATGTTTAAGATGTTGTGCTTAATGGTGCCCATATGACCTTGTGGCTCTGTTCACTTTTCTTCACCCCCTTTTCTCTATTTTTTTCTGATTGCATACTTTCTATGAATTTATATTTAAGTTCATTGGTTCTTTAGGTAGCTGAAGTTTATTGCTGAGCCCCTCTCATGATTTTTTTAAACTTAGACTATATTTTTCAAATACAGAATTACCATTCGCTTCTTTGGGGCTCAATTATGACTTATCAATAGTCTCTATTTGATGAAGCAATGTCATCATACCTTACATTATTTCATTAAGCATGATTCCCTTTAGTGTTTTTTTAACATATTTATTATGTTTGCTTGAAGTCTTTGTTAGACCTGACATCTGAGGCCTCTCACAGGCAGTTTCTGTTGCTGTATTTTTTCTTGTGAAAAGTCACACCTTCCTGATTCATTTCATGTCTCATAATTTTTGTTGTAATCTAAATATTTTATATAACATATTTCAGCAACTCCGGACACTGACCTTCCCTGCTGTCTCATTGGCTTATTTGTTTAATGACACATCCATTTCCCTCTTCACAATTTTCAGGTCATTGTACCCCCTCAACTTCTACCTTAGAGGAACCAAGTGCATCAAGACCCTCCTTTTTCACATATCCTTTATTATGTGTTTTCAAAATACATTTTTTTTCACTTTTAAATTCATTTTACTATTTGAAAATCTCAAGAATGATATAGGCACATACAAAATATTTTATTTATACTTAGAGAAGTTTTGCCTCAAGTCTAATCACCGTTTTGGGAAGGGTGTGTTTGAATATGGAGAATCATACAAATAAAAATGCAAAGGAGAGAAATATTAGGGAAAAAAAGCCAAACCAGCTGTTCTTTAATTTAAAAAAAGGTCAAGCTATTATAACAGCTTTTGAAAAATCCAGAATCATATTTACTTGATTTTGCACGTATCAGACTGATCTCCTTTGGCATCTCAGTATCATCAATGCCTACAAAGTATATTTAAAATTATTTATTGTGGTAGTCATGGTTCTTTATAATAAAAACTTTACTTTTTTTCAGCTATGAAAAATTTATTTTTAATAAAGTCATTTTTCCGTAAATATCACATAAACCCTCATTTCCGTCAAATATCACTCACTGTCTCCGTATACATTTAGGCTTATGTTGTTTCTCCTATCAGGATAATCTTACTTTTCCTTTCTGTCAGGTCCAATTCTGTCTTTTCTTCTAAACAGCTTACCTCTTACCCTCCTTAGAAAAGCCTCCTCCAGTACCCATTGCTGAAGTTGTCTTACATTTCTCTTAGTGACTACAGAGTTTACTTCATCTATCTTTCCTTTGGCAATTAGAAATTCCCTACTTTATGTTCTCTATTCAATTAAGGTCTTGCCAATTAAACTGTGCATTGTTTTCCTGGTGTTCTAGCTCTTCAAGCAGACTGTCACCTCCTTGGCTACAGTGGTACAGTCTTCAATTCTCTTTCAATTCCTTACAGAACAGTACTAAAAGGACTTTAACCTTTTATACACAGTGACCGACTGACACAAAGTCTTTTTTCTAGATATTGAGAAAGAAGGCAAGCTGAAAAACAACGTCTTTTAAAATTCCTCTAGCTGATGGCTCTGACAAGATTAATGAATGCCTTAATTCCTTGAGTACACAGACAAAACATTATTTCATTCTTTATAATAGCTTGCACATAGTAGTGATCAGTAAATATTGAGTAAAATTTCCCAGTGGCTTTCATACGGATTGCTGTGCCGCTTTTCTGCTATTGTTTTTTCTTTCCACTAAATAATGAGTGTGTTTCTAACGTGCTAAAAGGAACAACAGATTTTCATGACTTTATCAGTGATGTGCAAGTCTTCAAGCTCCCTGCAAGCACAGCCTTTCTTTACATCATTCCAGCTGAGGCCCTGTGTTCAGCCCCACCCCATTCTTGATTCTTCTGCAGCAGTGATGTGCTTTGCACTGTAGCCTTTCTTGACTTGATACATCTAGCTCTGATCAATGACTTGGAATGGCCTCTTTGTAAAACTTTCAATGGCTAAGCGCTTTCTTCTCCTTATGTGTCTGTACAGAGGTGACAAGATAGTAAGTGAAGTGTGAAGACACATGCTCATCAAAATTTCAGGGAGAGGCCGGGCGCGGTGGCTCAAGCCTGTAATCCCAGCACTTTGGGAGGCCGAGGCGGGTGGATCACGAGGTCAAGAGATCGAGACCATCCTGGTCAACATGGTGAAACCCCGTCTCTACTAAAAATACAAAAAGTTAGCTGGGCATGGTGGCGCGTGCCTGTAATCCCAGCTACTCAGGAGGCTGAGGCAGGAGAATTGCCTGAACCCAGGAGGCGGAGGTTGCGGTGAGCCGAGATCGAGCCATTGCACTCCAGCCTGGGTAACAAGAGCGAAACTCCATCTCAAAAAAAAAAAAAATATTTCAGGGAGGCCCTGTCTGCAGTCCTGGGGCTGAGGCGGTCGGCTTGGCCATGGCTCTCTCACCTTTCCCATCTTCTTCTTTACTCTCTTTCCCTCCTTCCTCCAAACCACGCCAGCACTGGCCTAGTATCTCTCCCAAATCTAGATATGTGGGACCTAACACCACTAAACCCTACTGGCCCCAACCTAGCCTGACACCTTGTATGTAACTTACTGTACTTCCGTTACTCGTACAATAACTGCCCTGCTGCTACTGCTGCTGCCTTTATCCTCTTGGCAAGCATCAGTGTGGAGTCATTTGCTTTTACAGCAGAACCATTAACAGGAATCCAAGGGCCTAAATACTTGCCATCCCAGGTACTCAGAGACAGGGATGGGGCATTCTTGTTGGCGCTGATCACACAGGCAGACATGGAGTGGCTCCCTGGTCCAGGCAGCTTCCCAGAGGCAGTAGCTTCCTGAGAGTAATGCTTTCCTGCTTTTGGATGACTTTGACAGGGAGAGATGGCAGCTTCCTCATTGTAAAACAGAAGTCTTGGTGGTCCCAGTTCTATGGTGTGATTTTCTAAAAATTCAACCGGTTTTGTCTACCCTCTTGATGACTGGGCAAGCCGTTTAATGCTCCATACTAAACACGTCCCTGCTAAAACCAGTTACAATGTATTCTGCTTACAGTAACGTCAACCTGACTGACGCGAGGGCCCTCCACCTAGCAGGGGCTGTCTGAAAGCAACTGGCAGCGCACAGTTACCAAGGTCGCATTCATTGCTGAGCGAATATGCTCCACAACATGTCAGGATAGAGAGCCCCATTATTCATTTCCTGGTGCTGCATCTCCTTGTGTGCGTTTTTATTAAAACCATCATTTGTCATGTTAAGCAACTGTTGCAACATAAAGAGAAACTGTCAGATAATATGGCATTTGGAAATGGTGACATTTTCCTTTTAATGCCCCTTTCCTCCATTTCCCTCTACCCTCTTTCAACTATTGCCACAGTGGCCATGCACAAGGACCGTCAGCCTGACAAGCGGCTCTGTTAGCTGCAGAACGAAAACGGAACTGGGAACAGGTCCTTCCTCATTCTCAGTGAGTTCTGTGATCTTCATGGGAAACCGTAGCCCTCTGCTCCCTCTGCTTGAGGCCCTGAGAGGCTGACTGTCCTCATTCCACAGACCAGAGGCTGGTTACTGTTGGTACATGATGTTGTTGATAGAAAAAAGCACCATTCACCACGTAGGGCTGTCAGGCACCTGGAACCCCAAGTTAGGAAGTCTGAGTATACACAGGTCTGAGAAGAGCCACCTCACACAGCCCATACCCGGTACTCAGCGTCCAGCTATCTCCCTGCACCAAGCAGAGTCAGCAAATGTGACAGTTTTGTGTTTATTGTTTGTTTGGTTTTTATCAACTTATGTGCTAGCGCCAGACCCTGCCTTGACAACCTTTTTCTACTCATCAGTGAGGTCTCTTCATCCTCAATTTCTGCCTCCATCTGGGCCTAGACTTTAAGACAAGTGTCCTCCTTCTCCTCCTTCTAAGGGATTTTACGGAGCTTAGGATGAGGCTCTGAGCAAGTGGGTATTGTCACAAAATATAATTGTTCCCTTCCAACTCCAAAATCATGAATTGAAACATCCCATGCTTATACCACAATCCCTCTTTCGTCGGCTGGCTTCTCCATCTGTTCCCACCACAGTGTGTCTTTGACCGCTTTGCGGCTTCCTGGCCATTGACTCCTGTACTTTAACTCAATTCGGGAGACTTCTACTTTCTTCAGTTTCCTCTGAAACCAGCTTGGATTTCATGGTTTGTTATCATAATTGCTCCAACACCTTAGACTTCTTTGCTCAATACTCTTTTTGTCACGAAGTTGTCATCAAATTCCAAACCTGTGTGAATTCAGCTTTCTGTTCTCTCTGAGTCTGCAGCTGAGAGGTCAAGCACAGTTAAGGACAGAGCAAAGTGGCCTGATTCCTTAATAAATTCAGCTCACCGAAGGCGAGAGGCCCCTCAGCCTTACTTCACAACTTTCCAGCTACTCTTTGGTCAATTCATACATCTACTTTCCACAGTGACTCTTTCAAACCTTCTCCCATCCTCTCATTCCTCTGAGTCCCTACTCACCGCCCCTTGCTCTCAGCAGATGATCACCTTCTACTTAAGAAAAAAAGAGAAAGCACAGAGTGGATCTGGCCTAGCCTGCCCCTTACCAAGCACACAGACCCTATCTACACATGGGTCTTCTTTCCTTGCAGCTGCTATGGAGAAGCTGTCCCTTCTTGCATAATCACTCATCTCTCTGACTGTGCTTTGGGTTTTATCCTGTCTTGGTTTCTCCGGAAAATTACTCTAATAAGCATTTCTTGCCTTTATTGTATTTCAGCCTCACTATATCAACTTTACCCTTTCTATTGGCCTTTAAATATATGACAACATAAACTACATTAACTTTTTAACGTGGTCCTTCATCTTCCAGCTACCTCTCTATTAGTTTCCTGCTCACTTCAGCCAAGTATCTCCAAGGGTTTTCCAAAACGTTCTTTCCCATTTCTCATCTCCCCATCACTCTTCTACACATACCAATACAGCCTTTAACTCCTCGCTCTACGGAAGTTCTTCCTATCGTCACCAAAAAAGCTCATCATCACTGGCCATTAGAGAAATGCAAATCAAAACCACAATGAGATACCATCTCACACCAGTTAGAATGGCTATCATTAAAAAGTCTGGAGACAGCAGGCGCTAGCGAGGATGCAGAGAAATAGGAACACTTTTACACTGTTGACGGGATTGCAAATTAGTTCGACCATTGTGGGAGACAGTGTGGGGATTCCTCAAGGATCTAGAACCAGAAATACCGCTTGACCCAGCAATCCCATTATTGGGTATACACCCAAAGGAGTACACATCATTCTACTACAAAGACAGATGCACACATATGTTTATTGCAGCACTATCCACTGGGTATTCTCAAACGTTCAATTTCCTGAGACCTCTCTATATCCTTCAACACTTTCTCTCCCTTCAAACACTACTTTCCTTTGATTTCTTCCTAGCCCTAAGCCTGTTTCCTCTTTGTTTTCACTGCAACACTACCTTCTTCAGCTTGGTTCTGAAGGTTGGCATTATTCAGCGCTCTGACCAAGGCCCTCTCATCTGTATATACATCCTCCAGAGTCTACAGCTTCAATTATTACCTATATGCTGATAACACACTAATTAGTTTCTTAAATCTGGAGCCCTGTACATATAAATCCAGCAGCTATTTTAATGTCTTTTCTGGAATGCATTCTTTTTTTTTCTCTCCAAAGTTACTGAGCACCTACCTTGATGCCACTATAGGCATTGGTAATACAGATGTGAAGAAAATAGACCAAGTCGGACACATGAAACTTAAGATTGCAGTAGGATAATAAATAAGAAAGAAAGAAAATATAACAAATATAATGTAATGATAGGGAGTCGTAAGTATCCTGAAGAAAAATAAAGCAGGCAAAAGAATAACAATGATGGAAGTTTTGTTTTCGGTTGTACAGTGATGGAAGTCCTCTCTGATGAAGTGACATTTGATCAAATGAACCATGCAAAGTTTTGGAGGAAAAAAATTCCAGGCAGAGAAAATAGCAAGGAGAAAGGCAATGAGGAAGAATCATATAATATGAATATATAGGTGCATAAACTCAGCAGAAAAAAATAACTTTTCAGATTCCCTTAATTTACCCAACTTCTCCAGTCTGGATGTCCCATCCAGGTTTCAAGGAAAAAGAGCACACCTTCCATATCCGACCTCTTACTAAGTCCTGAAAAATCCATTTCTCTGGAAATTCTGCTTTATTCTTCCTACTTAGACATTTCCTGTCATCAGCAGATGGCTTTCTTCCTCCCACTCTGCGTCCCCTATGCCAAGATCTGTCCACATAGTAGGCAAATCTTCTAGATAGTAGCTTCTCCTGGCTTCTTCCATTAGATTCCATTCATCACATACTTGCTTAGCTATCTCTTGAAATGTGAGACCAAAGTTGTTTGCAAAGATTTACTGATACCTGCTTTGGACTCTTCTTACTTGTCCAACATAAGGTGTTACTTATCTGGTCATGATAGAGTGAGTCCTTGGAGGTGTATTTTATTGTGAAAATCAGAATGAAGGGTAGAAATGCCAGCAATTTCCAGAAGATTCATCTGTAGTTAGTTATTTGGTCTGCTCTAAGGATGGACAGCTGCTGGACTAGGGTGGAAAGCTGGATAGAATGAGATGGGGGGAAAGGGGTTAAAATTCAGAACACAGAACTTGATGCTCAGTTCCTGTTCTCTTAATGAAGTGTTATTTGCTGAAAGAAGCTATTTGTTTTGCCATCAGAAAGATCTCCTACAAAAAAACAGGCAGTCATTTATGAATCTCTAACAGTTGATGTGACCAGTATCATGCCACCTGTGACTCCTCTTTATTTCTCTTGTGGAGGCCAAGGATGAGGTTAACATGTAGTGCAGCAACCAGCTCCCAGCTCCCATCAGGTGTTCAAGTTGATTTGCAGAAAAATGGGATGATGATTTTATAATAGCTAATAGAGTTTCTGATTTAATGCAGCTGCTAGAAATTAGCAAGGACTCCATTGAAAGCTTCCCAGTCACTTATAATAACAGGATAATAAATCATTCCTAGCACTTTCTGGCATTTATAATTTTATTAGAAACATAAGCCCAAGTTCAGTTACTCTTCTTGGTTGGTTTTTTATTTATTTATTAAATTACCTTTTAAAGTTCAAGGAAAAAGAAAACATTGTTCTTACTTGGCTGCCACATATATAAATGAGTGATAGTGTCTCCACGGAATTCCTTATTTCAAACGGGATTAGAGAGAGAAGGGGTGGAATATTTAGATGAAGCCATAGGGAGCATTTTGAAATTTTCGTTGTCTTGGGGACAAGGTAACACATAATAGAAAGCACTAGATGATGACTGTGAAGACCCTCGTCCCACCCACTTTCCCCTGCTCTCTGCCTGCGTGACACTGGCTTAGTTTCTCCACATCTGAGAGCTTAATTCTCTCATTTATAGAAGTGGGATCATCATCTCTCTTCAATGTCTATTTGCAAGGTAGTTGGTATGTCTCATAATAGAATAAATGTGAAAGTGGTTTGTAATTTGTCAGGCTCAATGGATATTAGATATTTTTGTTTATGAAGGGCTTTGTTTTTTTGCCTGTTGAAAACACTTACTCAAAATAGGAGGCCCTGATTGCTAAGCTATTCACAGCTGCTTTGTTCCCCCTGCCCTGGGCTCCTAAGGAAGGTCTATCTCTCTCTCTCTGCTGGGTCTCTGAGCTGATTCTCAACTGTGTCAATAACAACTAAATAATATCCCAAAATACCCAGAATCTGGAACTGAGCCAGCTTCCTTCTAGATTTAGCTCATAAGATAGCTATTATTCATATTGCAGTAGCAAAAATCACAAGAAAATGTGTATCGCACTCACTGTGAATGCAGCCACATGTTCACTCATGTGGCTCATGTGGCCATATTTTTTTCACATTCTTATAAATACACTTTGGCAGAATCTATGTCATCTGGTCCTTGAATTGTAAATATAAAGAAGAGATATTTAGGAGCACGGGAGCTACTGTACCCAGCAACAGCTGGCAGACAGAATTATATAGAGTGCATACAGGAGTCTTTGGTGACCCACCTGATCTACAAACTTGCTAAAATAGGAAGCAGATTCAATATATTTAATTCAATTCAAAAAAATACTTATTAAAATGGCTCTCTACTGCTTAGTGCTATGGAGAACAGGGAAAAAGAATGCGGTGTGGTTGGTTTTTGTGTTGTTTTGTTTTTTGTTTGCCCTGAAGGAGTTTATAATCTCATTGCAGAGATAAGATCTGCACAGTCCCAGGAGTGGATACAGAATTGATTAAGAGCGGAAATGGGCCAGAGAAGACACAGAAGTCCTGTGGAAAATGTAAGAGCTGCTGACAATGGTTTGTGGACTTGGGCAGACTCTGACAAAAAAGGAAGAACGGAGAAATGGTGTTGAGAAGCTGGTGGAGGCAGAAACAAATACTGGATGCAGGCAACCTAACTAGGACCTCTGTCTAATAGTGGCAGACAGGGACATCACCTTCACGGCACGGGTGGTAAAAGAAACACAAGTAGTTGATGACCAGTGGGTGCTGAGGTAGGAGATAAAAGGTAGGAAAACCGTTTGGGCCAAGCTTGGGAAGCCTTTAAAATTATTTGACTTTTAATGTCTAAAGTGAGAAGTCACATGGGTTTTTAAGAAAGGAATGGTGTGATCAAATTTGGGTTTAAACTAGTCCTCCTGATGTCACAGTGGAGAGAAAAGTTTGGTGGCAGGTAGGCCAATCAAGATACCTTCTCTAGGCTAGGCGCAGTGACTCATGTCTGTAATTCCAACACTTTGGGAGGCTGAGGCAGGTGGACCACCTGAGATTGGGAGTTTGAGACCAGCCTGTCCAACATGGAGAAACCCTGTCTCTACTAAAAATACAAAGGTTAGCCAGGTGTGGTGGCATGCACCTATAATCCCAGCTACTCGGGAGGCTGAGGCAGGAGAATCACTTGAACCCAGGAGGCGGAGGTTGTGGTGAGCCGAAATCGTGCCATTGCACTCCAGCCTGAGCG
>NW_016107954.1:417021-420394 GCF_001604975.1 Cebus imitator | reverse complement strand
AAAAAAAAAAAAAAAAAAAGATATTTCTCTACTAAAAAGGTTTAAAATGACATGAACTGAATCTCATCCAGCTGTGAAGCAGGACCAGCATCATTCCAAAAGAGGTGATACTCACACTTTGTGTCCCAGAGAGGGGCTCCCTTTAAGCCACTGATGTGAATGACTCCCCCAGAGGTACACAGGGTGTGGCTCTGCAGAAGGTATGAATAAAGGATATTTCTAGGATTAAGATGGCAAGGCTTTATAAACAAGGAAAGATCCAGGGTGAGGGAACAGGGGTAAGCCCTTGAATCTCTGTCCTCCTCTGTCTCCGTATTCCCCCTTGGGGACCTCATATACTCTTATGGCTTTAAATATAATCGCTATGCTAATAACTCAAATACATGCATATACATACATCTACACACACACATGCACACACACACATGCATATCTTTCTCTGAATTCCAGAACTGAATATTCATTCATCTGTTGGTTACCTTCTCTACTTGAATTTCTAGTAGGCATCTAAAACTGAAACATGTGCAAACCCCACCCCCTCCTGTTATCCTGTTCCCAGCTTACATCTCCCACCTTTCACATCTCAACAAATGTCAATTTCATATTGTCACGTATTCAGGACCAAAACTTTGGAATCAGCCTTGACTCCTTTCACCTTCTCATATCTCATACGCAGCCCATCAACAGCCACCGTCAGACGTGCCATCAAAACACATTCAGAATCCTATACCTTCTTTCTCCACTGATAACAACCTGCTCTAAACCACCTCTGTCTCTCACCTAGATCACTCTGAGAGCGCCCCTGCTTCTGCACTTTCCGCCACGCAATAGGTTGTCACAACAACTGGAGGAACAACTGTTTAAAACAAGTCAGTTCATGTCACTCCTCTGTTCCGAGCCCTGCCCGGCTCCATTTCACTCAGAGTGCAGAGCCTCGTGTAATGTGGCGGCTCATCCCCGTCTGGCCTCTCCTCCTCTCCCACAAGTCCATTCTAGCCACACTTCCTTGCTCCTTAGACAGCCTGGTCACACTCCTGCCTTGAGGCATATGAAGTGGCAGCTCCATATTCTCAAAAAGCTCTTTCTCCAAACATCCCAGAGGATGAGACAGCCTCTGCCAAGAAGTTTTTGCTCCAGTGTCCTCTCAGCGAGACCTCCTCTCAGCAACTCTCCCATGGTCTCTTCCCTCCTCCCAGCCTGATTTTTCTAGAGCATGTTGCCATCTAGCATACTGAGTTTTTGTTTATATGTTTACAAATTAATGCATTTATCGTCTTTTCTACTAGAACAAAACTTTGCCTAATATCTCGACACTCAAGAAAGATGCAAAGTTGGCAAAGTAGACTTGGCGTTCTTCAGAACATAAGTAACAACGGAGGCCCTCGGAAGAGGGAGTGATTAACCAGGAGAAGCTGCTGCGAGGGCAGCATGTAAGAGACTAAGAAGGATGGGACGCTGAGAGAGAAGAAGGCAGGGCTTATAAAGGCAGGAGGAAGCCTGGCTATTCAGAATGAAAGGGTGAAGAGTGTTGAGACAAAATATTGAGCCGTTTGGTCAAATACTATAAAGAGGCTGAGTAAGAGAAAAGATTAGCGCAGAATCTTGAGTCTAGACGTCACCAAGAGGTTCTTGCCCTTAAGGAAATTACTTTCAATTGGTAGAGACAGCAGAAGCCACACGACAGTGCCTAAAAATGTGAATGAGAGATAAAAGAAATATGGATGGCAAATGTATATTCACCAACTTGGTGAAGAGACAAAGGAAGAGGAGATGGATGCTGAATAAAGAATAGCTCTGTGCGTAAATGGGGTATTTCCTGAGGTCTCAGTAACCTCTAACTGGAACTATGAAAAAGAAAGCCGGAGAGATCCTTCCTGGATAACAAGTAGATGTATAATATCAGCAAAATATTTCCCTTACTTTCTCAGTTGCCAGTTTATATTAAATCTCTGAAAGAAGAATTTAAGTTTGGCATTTTGTTATTATTAAAGTGCTATATTAACAAGAGTCTGACATCTTTAATCCATTCAACTAGAAATTATTTGTTTCCCCTAGAACTAAAATAGGCAGTAGGAGGAAAGCAAGGTTTCTGTATTTGTTCTAAGTATTTCTTATTTTCTTAAAAAACATAGACCTTGTGGATTTATTACTGATAAGTGCCTTATAATGAAGTGTTAGCAAAGAATGTACTTGAAGTGCCTTTAGCAAATTTGATTTTTAAGGGTGTTATGCAGTCAGAAAACTGACACTAAAAACAAGGATGTACATTTCCATCTCCATTCTCCCTCAGTGGTTTCTGGGCCATCCCTGCTCAGTTCATAAGCAAGAGATAATTTGGTAAATAGCACAGTCTCAAACTCCATTTGGAATTAGAAAAACGGGCCCAAGGGTTTCCCTTCAATTTACTATTTCCCTGTAGGCAAAAGGAAAGTCTGATGTGAATTTTGGGGTGTATGGTGACTTATTTCACAGCGTGTACCATCCCATGTCACTTAATGAGAGGCATTCATTCTGAGAAATGCATCATTAGGCAATCCCGTGGTTGCGCAAACATCAAAGAGCACTTACACAAACCTATAGGCTACAAGCCTGCATAGCGTGTTACTATGCTGAACACTGCAGGCGGGTGTAACACAACGGTAAGTATTTGTGCATCTAAGCCTATCTAAACACTGAAAAGTTACAGTAAAAATATGGTATTATAATCTTATGGGACCACCATCACATATGCGGTTCATTATTGATGCAAACATTTTATGCAGTGCATGGCTGTATTGGGCATTTATCTTATGCCTCCACAGTGCTAGGCACCAGGGAGGATACAGAAGAAATAGAAAAGACAATCATTTTTAGAACACTTTTAGCCCCATAGCAGCAATAAGACAGAAAAGATAATAGTGGAATAATTAGGATGTGGTTTCTGTAGATAAGTCCACGTGGTGGTTAGGGCAAAGCCCAAGGTGACAGGGACCCACTCTGTAGGCAGTGCTGGGCCCTGAAGGCGAAGTTCTGTTGGGATTTGTAGATGCATGGGAAGGCTATGGAAGCTACTGGAAAGCCTGAGAGTAGGCTTTGGGGGAACACAGAGGCGTAATGGGGACTGGCTGGAAAGGGCCTGAGGGAGGAACATGGATTTGACACGATGAGCTCACACAGGAACCACTGCACGTTTATAAACATTAGCAGTTTAGTATTGGCTAAAGAGGTGTTCAAGAAAAATTAATCTGATAATTACACATAAGAATGACTAGAGAAGAGAGATTTTACAAAGGGGAAATGAAAAGATGGCGACAGATGCCATCTTGGCTCACGAGGTGATCCTAGACTCGGCTTATTTTAGAAAAAGGGTAAAACGGCCGGGCGCGGTGGCTCA
>NW_016107954.1:363004-416721 GCF_001604975.1 Cebus imitator | reverse complement strand
TAAAACATAAAAATCAGTGGTATCTCCAAGTAAGAATTGACAGAAAACTATGATAGCTAAGTCAGCTGAAGTTTCCAAACCAACAGGATGAAGAAACAAACGGAAACTCATTTTGACTTGACAGGCTCTCTGTTAGGTGTTTCACATTTTCATCATATTTTATCTCTACAATGACCTTGTAAGGGGAAAAATAAAGGTTTACAGGTTTAAGTTATTTGTGTCCATCACATATGCAAACATTTGTGAAATCAAGATGCAAAGCAGGCCTTTGAGCTCTAAACCCATAACTCTTTCCATTTCATAATGTTCTGCTGAGGCTTGTCCTGGATTCTACAGTTCTAACATGGGTATTGAAGCTTTTCACATCTACTCCACTAAGATGTTCCCACACTCGAGACCAATTCAGCTACTCTTGTTCCTAATGCAAGCCCCATTTTCTTCTGCCTTTTCTGTTAATATTACCACAAGCCCCTGTTTTGTTTCTTTCTCCCCTCCTCTCCTTATCTCTGTTAGAATTTTTTAAGCTCATTCTAAATATCATCTATTCTATGAAGTTCTTCCATTTATCCCAAATGTGCGTGACCCCTCTCTCCTTTGAACACCTCTATCTTTCTCTGTCTCTTTACTCTTATACTGCAGTTCCTTGGGTGTTTGTCTCATCTGTAATATCAGACTGCACCTTCCTAAAAATAAATAAGGCTCTTTAGGTGTCCAATAACCTTCATAATTCCTTCACAATAGGAACTCGTTGGACAAGACAAGAGAGAAAATACAAAGCGAGACAACAAAAGGCTTAGAGCTCAAGGAAAAACAAAACATGTCGTAGCTACAGGGTGTGACATAAAATGACCCTGAACTTGGAGGCAAGGGGAGCTGGGTTCCTTGGATAAGTCACCTCACCCTTCACCTCAGTTCCTCCTCTGAAATATAAGTGGCTTGGATATGTGGTCATCTCTAAAACTATGTTCAGCTGTAATATTCTGCTACTGATATTTGCAGGCAGAAAATTAAAATCCAGACCTTGATTATCTTATTAAACTTGAATATTTTCACTTTTTAAAGAATCAGCTTCACTCCACTGGTCAACTTTAATAAGCCAGTTCTCTCTATGAGCCCAGTGTCAAGACGGCTCCGCTGAGCCCCCAGCATGGGACGCATGCCAACGCTTTCTTGGGTGCCTTGGCCCCTTGTAAATCACAGAGCTGATACTCCTGTTCCCAGCCTGGGTAATGTGCTGTGGCTTATTTGCATAACAATTACACACATTAGGAAGGCTACTGATTGGAGCACTCCTTGCCAAATTATGATGGCTTTTTGAATGAAGCTGCCTTTTCTGTCACTGAACAGCTGCTGGTGCTATGCTTGGTCTTCAACCACCATGGGGAGAACAGCCCCCTCCAGCTTCCAAAGTTGCTCTTTCTACACCAAAATCTCTGCTAAATCCGTGGCCCAGTGACCTTCCCAAGCAGGGCAGCGAAGACTCTCATAGCATCACTATTTGGGAGAACAGAGCCCGAGCCAGCACCCAAGTGCAATGCTGGGTAAATGCCTCTGGGATTGAGCCAGGCCTGGTGCCAACTCCATCAAGTTCCCACTTTCACAAAAGCCTCTCAGTTACTCAGGCAATGAATATTCCACTTTTTCTGTGTCAGCACTGCATCAGGTACCAGCTGTGGAAGAGGAAAGAGGTGCAGCCCAGGCTCACTGGTGGGACTGGTGAGTGACACCCAGAGCACTGCACGTGTGTTGTTCTCACTGATCACGCGGCTTTCTGCACTTTCTGCTGTCCTGTCTTATTTACTGGGTAAGCGTCTGGAGAACCGAGATCATGTCTTATTTTTCTATCACCTCATCCCCAAACATAATGGAGTGGCTTACGCATTTTGAGAGCAAGGCCGATGTCTGATACTGTTTCTTTCCTGTCTCCCATATCACCCAGGAAAGTTATTTATTTATACCGAGTACTCCACAAAGCACTATTCACATCACATCCATTTTTAAAATAAAAAATATCAGCTCATCTTGCCCCCACATGGCTATGTGTTCTTCTGAGGCAAAGCCAATTATGTTGATGGCCTATTAACATTCTACTGGTAAAAGTGAAGGAAAACAAAGAAAGAGATTAATGAGGACACTAAGTAATTTCCTTCTTAGTAAGTACTACTTTGTGCCAGCCACTTTTTCAGGTTCTAATCCTTTGAGTTTAGTATTGTCTAGATTCCTTAGAAGGTTCCTGGAGGGCCACATTGTGATTGAGGCTTCATAATTCTACCTCTACTAGTAGAACTAAGTTTCACAGGAGAGTGAAATTCAGGAAAGCACCTGCTTCCATGGGCTTTAGGTTGACCCTCCAGGTGACCTTTGTCAAGGCCAGAAAGCTGAGTAGCCATTTCATTGACCCAGATCTGCTATGCTATGCCACCATCTAAACCCAAGGCTTAGGTCTGCTGAGACATAAAACAACTTGCAATGATAGCTAAGCTGTATTGAACACTCATTATTTTTCAGAGATGGAGCTCTTAGAGTCCTTATCAGTACTTGATAATTATTCATTTAAGATGAATTTCACAAATATTTATTAAGTACTGACAACATAATTTCAATCAATATGTTATATATTTCTCAGTACTGGGAACTTGGGGAAACAAGAATTAGTGCTTACTATTTGGCACACTGAATAAGACATACTGATAAATAATTGTATTACAAAGCATCACAATATTTATTATCTTTTTTATTCTTGCAATATTTAGCAATATAGATTGTTGATCATTATTTTACCCTTTCATAAGTATAAAAGGAAAACAGGGCTTAAAACGTTAACTAGTTAAAGGTAAAGGGCTCTACCTGGCAGAGCCTCAGCTGTAACTCTGATGGTCCCAAAACCTTGTCCGGTATTCTCCATCACTACGTATACTGCCTCCTAGCCTCACACCAGCATCCTTCTTAGAGCTCCAAGCAAAGACCACTGACTGCTGATTGGACTCCAAACACTGAACATCTGGAAGCTTCAGAGGCCACCAACAATGGCTTGAAAACACTATCTATTTACCGTAAGACTCTTGAGAGTCCAACGAATTGTATCAGATATCTGACCTCTGTTGCACTGTGTTCTTGTTGAATTTGAACACCTTTCGGTTACCTGTGCTTTCTCACATTCTCACCACAGTAGTGTTCTGTTGACCCTGCCACCCACTTCCTCTGCTTCCCTTGCATTGTGCGTAGCGTATCCATGATGAAAAAATTTGCTCATAGGCTCAGCCAAATCACCAAGTATTTCTCTACCCTCCTGTCCTTTGTTCCCTTGTAGAACACCCGCTCCTTCCATCACGCTAAGAAGGCTGTTTATTTACTCCTCTCTACCCAGCATGAATTCATCACCTTCCATTGACTCTTCAGCACACATAATCGGGCTTTCATTCTCACCATTCCACTGAAACTTCCCTAGCCAGGACACCCATGGCCTCCTGTGTTCAATTCTTATTGTTATATAACAAATTCCCACAAATTGATCAACTTGAAGCAACGGGTTTGTTTTGCCATAGTTTCTGTGAGCAGGAGTTAGTAGGGCACTCTACTCAGGATATCACCAGGCTGAAATCAAGGTCTGGGGTGGCCAAGGCTGTGGTTCTTCTCAGAGGCTCAGAGTCCTCTTCCAAGCTTACTGGTGGTTGAAAGAATTCGGTTCTGGACCAGAGTTCCCATTTTCTTACCGGTTGTTTGCAAGTCACCATTCTCAGTTTCTAGACACTGTTCTCAGGCTCTTGCCATGAGAACCCTCCATAGGGACCTCACAACCTGGTCATTTCCTTCTGTAAGGCCAGCAAAGGAAGGCCCACCCACCTCACATCTCTCTCTTTCAAAGGGCTCTCACCTTTTAGGTCAAACTTAACCAGGAGAATCTTCCCTTAGATGAACTCAAAATAAACTGGCTAAGGACCTAATCACATATGATCCAAAATCTCTTCTTTTCATTTAATGTAGCCTGAGCACAGGAGTGAAATCCTCTCATATTCACAAGTCCCTTTCACCCTCAAAAGGAGAGGATTCTATAGGGTATCTGTACTAGGTTCGCCTTACAATTCAGCCTATCACACCTCCATATTTTCAAATCTACTTTTCTCTGCTTCTTGTAATAGACCTATTCTTCCTTTTCCTTGCAAATAAATCGTTCCATTCTGCTAATCTGAATGTGCTTCCTCTTGGTTTTCCAATTGTCTCTCTGGTTTTTCATTTCTACCTTTTTCACAAGTTTTTCTTTCTTTGTGCTCTATGCTGAGCTGCTTATCTTTTCCGAAAGGATCATTCTGTATCGTACATCAGCCTGTTGAGACGTGCTTTTACTACTGCCTGGAATGTCTTTATGATGCTTTCTTCTTTCTCCAGCAAACTGTCATTCATCCTTTAGAACTCACATCAAGCATCAACCTGAAAACTTTTTTTTTACTTTCCTTTTTCTCAGTCTAATGGAAATACCCATAAAACCTCCAGTCTTCCCATGGCATTCCTTGAAAATTCTAACATGACCATTATTTCACTATAGAAAAATCACTGACTTACGCATCTATCACTCTGACTAGATTCTTTGAGATTAGAGAAAATATCTCAATTTTTTTTTTGCTACAAACTACCTCAAGAGTTACTCAGTAAACACTCTAGACATGAAGCAAAGTATAATAATCATTTTACAGATGAAGAAACTAAGGATAATTAAGGTTAAGTAAGTCACTGAATTGTACACATTCAATAATAGAGTAGGAGAGAGGTCAGTCTCCAACAGGCTTAGGATCATCTCAGGATCCTAGATTTGGAAATGTGCACGATTATTATCAAAGTCAATCCCAAATGAGAATAAGCATCTAGCACTTGGCCTGGACCATAACAGGTGACCCACTCAGTAAACAGCTTTGAATGAAATCAAGGATTACTCAAACAAATAAATAATTTGGAAAAAATTAGAAAAAATATACAAAGTTAAGCTTGTAATGTTCTACATCTGTGTACCTTTAGAAAGATTTTCTTCTTTTAAATGGATGTTGGGACTTGGTTTAGGATTTAAAATACTAAAACGAGAATGGGTAATAGAGACTAATTCCCACCAAGGGAAAAGAAAATCCAGTAAAGTAACATAGGAAGTTGCCTGTAGAGTCCATGACCCTCTGGAAGGAAATGAAGCAAATCTACAGAAGATGTAGAACAAATTCCAATAACAAGTCTTGAAAAGGTGGCACCTCTTAATGAATACTCTTCCAGGTTATCCAAGCCAGCACCCTAAGAGAAATGAGGCGAACGTGAGCCAGGGAGATGATGTGAAGGTAGGAGCACAGGGCTTTGAGACAGGTTTCTAACTCTTCCTCCCCTAGGTAACCATGTGATCCATCCACTCTGTCCCTTCTTCACCTTTTCTTGTGACAACACTTCATGACACTAATGTGCTAGATGCCGGGAAGATCATGGTGAACACTCCCCGATGCCTGTCCTCTAGAAACTGTCTGTGTTGTGGAGAAGACTGGATAGTGAATAGGAAATGACAACCCACTGAGGGGGGGATGAGAGGAAAATGTGAGCATTCCTTGACAACAGTTTTGAAAGGGAGAGGGATGAAGAAAAGCACTGGGGAAAGAATCACTTCTACACTGTCACCCTGAGGAGTCAGTCAAGGAGCCTAGGGGAGACAGTTTTGGCATAGAGGTAAGAACGAAAAGACCGAGGGGTCCCTGCATGTACCTGGGGCAGCAAGCAGTTCCATGTGGCTGGAATATGGAGGAAGAGATGGGACCGGACAGAAGTAGGGATGCAGGGGTAAGCTAGGGGTTCATGAAAGGCCCACTGCTAGAGAGTGTGTGTTAATTCTGAAAGCCAGGTTGAACTATCTAGCTGGGCTAGGGTGGTACAATCAGATTGGTGATTTCAAATAATGACTCCAACCACAGCTGAGGATGTATTTTAGGGGCAAGAGTGGAGACCAGGATGGAGTTAGAGCCAAGGCGGTGGCTATGAGAATAGATAAGGAGAGAAATGAATGAATGCATGAAGAAAAAGGAAGCAGAGTGTTTTCCCTGTGCTCCGCCACCTGGCTCCTGAGGGCATCAGCATAGGAGTCCTTCTTTCCCCAAGGCCTCCCTTCACCCTGGTCCCCAACAAAACTGTTGTCAAGAAATGCTCAAATTTTATTCTCATTGTCTCCTCAGAGGATTATCATATCTTACGAGTGGACAAGTTATTAAATTATAAATGTGGAAAATATCGACACTTTACCTCATAAGTTAGTTGCAAAACTTAAATAAGATTATGGATTTGAAATTATCATGTAAACAAGAATGTGCTGTTAGTTATGACTCAACAAGAAGGGAAAGGCAGAATTTGCTTTCAGGTAACCAAAACAATAAAACAAGAACTGCTCATCCATGCCTTTGAAATACTTCTCTTCTTTTATTAGGACAATTTTGATGACAGAAAAGGAACAAAATCATCTAGGATGGATGAGGGGGGTCAGCGTTCCAGCAAGCAGCCAAGTTGGGAGTTGACTCACTGGTCAAGGCTGTGTTTTCCTCCTCTTCTGTTTTAACCTCAGGGTAAAATGGCAGTTTTATTAATATTAATACACTTGCATAAAGTGCTAATTTACTCCATCATTTTCCTAATTAGCTCCATTGAATTGTGAGACTCATCTGCATGAATAATGTATCCCTATATGCTTTTTCCAATGTCTGCCTCATCTCTGCCAAGGGAAGTACAGAAAGAAAGACTCCTCTGTGCTTCTTTGATTACTTTGGAAAAAGATAGTCCCTTTTCTGAGAAGATGGTGAAGGCATCAAGAATGTCCACTAATTAAAACTAGACAGAAACGGGGAGGGCTGCTCATCCTTTTTTTTTTTTTTTTTTTTTTTTTATAGAATAAATAACATGAAGCCTTTGCTTTAGGTCTCCCTAGTCCTGTTTGTTCCCCTTGGAATGCACTAATGAATACAGCCTTCTCTCTAGTTCTGACACAATGTCACTCCCTCTGCTAGTTTGCAGAATAGAAGATTAAAGGCGATGAGGTGAGGTCAGGAATAGTGGGTTTATTTGATCAAAGGATAAAATAAATTCATGCTTCCTTTAGTCTCTGGACTAATTATCTCAATTAGATTGAAAATGGAGCTATTCATATAACTGACAAAAATTAATGTCAAGAGTATTTAAAGAACTTCTAATAATAAGTCAATGAGAAGAGCAAAGCAACACAGTTGAAAAATGGGCAAAATAAATGAACAAGCATAGCAGAGAGGAGGAAAGACATATGAAGAAATGTTCTGTGGATTCTAAGGACTACAATGATGTTGCCTTTCACCCATACTCCATTGGCCAAAATTCAAATGCCGGGCACTACAAGCATTGAGAGGCTGCGAATGTTCTGGATCTTTATACATTGCTGGTGAGGGGGTAAGCTGCTGCTCTGGTAAGCAGTTTGGCAACACTTTCCGCATTTAAACATTCTCAAACGCTGTGACCCAGCAAGTCCACTTCTCAGCAGATATGTTCATAGCAACCCCGCTCACAAGAGGAAAAAAATCACGGGTTCAACCTAAACAGTCATCAACATAAAAATGGATAAATCAACTGTGAAATATTCATAAATTAGAATAATATATTCCACCAAAGCAAATGAACTATAGCAACACACAAAACTACGGATACAAATAAATAAGTGAAAATTAACCCTAAATCACATATATCAAATGCATGTCCTATTGATGAAGATGAAAAAGAACAAAATTAAAAAATAATTTTAGAGGCTCATATGTAAGTGATGCAATTGTGTGAAAATGAAAGCATAAGATACACATGGAATTCTGAATGATGGCTAAGGTCGGAGGTAGGCAGGAAGATGGACTGGAGGAAGACCATGCGGTAGAGATGGGTTGATGCCTGGCGTGTGTGTGCGTGTGTGTGTGTGTGTGTGTGTGTGTGTGTGTATGTTTGGAGATGAAGGCATGGATCTCTGGTTGCTTACAACACTTTCTTTTAAATAAAAATAAAAGGGGGCTCAAACAGAATACTGAGAGTGGCTCATGGGCCATTGGTTATAAATAATACAATTCTGTCCGCCTGAAGTTCATTTTAAAAAGGAAAGCACTTGAACTATCAAACGTCTCTTATCCTTATGAGGTTGATTTTCAAAGGAAATAAATAAAGCCTTTCACTGTATCATTAATTTAGGTAGCTTCCTAACAAATGCATTCATTTTATCTCCCTGGGATGATTTTCCTGATGTACCAAGGCCATAGCAAGAAAAGAAAGGCAGAAGGGTCAACACCATGCAAGGCTATGAGTGGGTTAGAAGGGCAGCGGTTCACTGAATCCTGAGACTCAGGTGGGGGGGCATAGTGCCCTGTGTAGGAACACAGGAGCTGGTGAGAGGAAACTTGGTTCAGACAGCAATCCATACCAGCCACAGCTCTATAACCATGACTGAAAACAGACTTGGTCATTCCAGAAAGATGTTTTCCAGAGCGACAAAATCTCAAGCACAGCTTATTGTAGTGGGTGCCTACAGGGGTGCAGCCCGTTCTTTGTGTGCACAGAATGTTCATAAGTTCGATGTGTGTAACTCAGAGAGTGCCTGCACTTACCTTAGATCTCTAGCTCATGGCAAAGAAACACTCCTATATCATTAATCTCAGCCATCGCCTCTCTCAACATTTCTGTCAATGCAATTGAGCATAGAATCAAAAGAATTATTGCCTATATTAATAACATGAACACTTTACATTTGTATAACACCCCACTATGGCTGTTCAACTGATTTTCACAACTCTCAGCAGAGAGGTAGGCGTTCTATTTTCCCATTTGTCATGTGAAAGAGCTGCGGTCAGGAAAGACTTTACATTGGTCACCTAGAAGTGAGGTTTCCAGTCACTAGCCCTCCATTTCCTTTTGAAGATGCCCCCAAAAAGTAAGGAACTGTAGGAAACAGAGAATTCAGACCAACACTGATTGAATACACGTGTTAAATACGTGACAAACCTCCATTGTCAGATAAGAAAATGGAAAATGCAGATAACTGAAGTTATTAGCTGTGTGACCTACAGCAAGTAGCTCAAGCATTCCAAGTCTCTCTTGCCTCTACCTATAAAATAGAGATCATCATGGTAACTAAACTCACTGAATTACTGGGTGGATTCATGAAATGTGGTAGCTTATGTACTTACTTTAAGAAAATAAATTGCGCAAAGCTTATAAATGGTGAAAATATGATTGAAATCACAGGTACGTGATTCTGAATCTTGCCTTTTCTAAGGCCATGTTGCCCCATAGGGGAATCAGAACAGGTAATATAGACAAATTAGACTTGACCAGCTAAGTAAACCATAATTCTGACCTAATTCTTTGACATGTACTGCCCATAGGATTGGCATAAGAAAAAAGTCTACAACTAATTCCTACCAGACACACTTCTTCACACCTGCCAAAGCATCACACAAGGCATCTCGCCATAATTTAGCTATTATTAGAACCATAAACTAGAAAATCTTTTGACTGGCAAGAGATCAGGACATCAATTTTCATCTTGCATCTGCTTTACAAAGTAGGAGTGAAGTTAGATTATCAGTGACATTTTCTCACTGGAAAGATTGTCTGGATCATATTTGTATTCATTTTCATAAATGCAATATACAAGCTACTAATGGAACAAAATCTACTAATTAAATTCCATTCAATAATGCATTTTTCACCTTAGATTAGCGGTGTCCTTGTACATTTCTGCCAGTATAGTGCAACTAATGTCTTATTTAGCTTATAAATGGTGCTTATCATTAAATTTGAAATATTAACAAGCATCAATGAGCCCAAAGTGACAGCACTGTAAATAATTTGAAAGGGCTCCACAGTGCAGACCTATTTCTGCTTAATTTAATTTATTTATTAAAAACTTAAACATATGGATTTGGCAGGATGCTAGCTCGCTGCCATGGCAGCCTAGGCCTTCAACATATTCCTAAAACAGGAAACACAGAAAGAGCTGCCAACCTGAGGCCCACACCTCTGAAGAGAAGGCTCTTCTCTCAGTCCCTTCATTTGTTGGGTGGGAAATGTGACAACCCCAAGATTTATTTCTGATCCCTGCTTTCCCTGCAGTTTACCTTAAGAGTTAAGAGCTTTGGATTAAGTGAAATACCTGGAAAAGGTTTATAATTTCCATATTCATCTTTAGAAAAATGTCATAATATCTACATTGTCAATATTGTATATGTAGGATCTCAGTGTTTAGAGCATGTGTGAGAGGGTTTGGGCAGGATATGGTATATAATAGTCAAGGCAAAATACACTGTGAATTATTAACATTGTAACATTTGATCTCATAAAATCTTCAAGGGGTAGTTTGGACCAATATTATTATCATTAAGCCATTGTAGTGATGAAGAAGCTCCGGTTCAGAAAGGCTACGTTATCTTCCCAAGTTCACAAAACAAGATAGAAGCAGAGCTATAACTCAACCCAGAAAGCCCTCCACGGCTTGGCTTAAAGTCTCTTCCAAACCTGGTATTTCAGGAGTTTAGGCAACTGCTTCTGTGCCTTTCTCTAGCCATATATATACACACGCATACACACTCACTCATCCATACATATTTCTTCTCTGAAGTATATGTATATAACTATGTGAAAATAAATAAATAAATATATATATATTTAGAGAAGAAAAACTCCTATTCATATCTGTCTCCATTTTTATTCAGTGAATACATTTCATTATCTTATTAATTCATTTACTTATACACACATCTATTTAAAACAAATATTTATAAAACACCAACTTTTTGCCAAGCAGCATTTTAAGTATCAAAGGTACAACAGAACAAAAACAAAATTCCTTGCCCTCATGCGGTTTATATTCTTGATATTCTTGTGTGTGTGTCAGAGGAGAGGCGGGCAATAGGCAAACTAAATGGAAATATTGGATGGTACATTAGAAAGTATTAACTAAGGGAAAATAATGAATAGGGAGCAAGGGGTGCTGCAGGAAACATGGAGGTTTTGATTAAAGGGCAAAAATGACAAATTTAAAATTTGACAATTTTCCCTTTGGGGTTCTATCAGAAGGTTGTGGTTTAACCCTCCTCTTCTCCAGTACATTCATACCATGAACTGATTGCTGCTTAAAGATCAAACTTCCTTTTTACAAGCAGAAGACTATTGGAATGGCTGTTTGTTTTCTAATTGGCTAGAGCAACGTTGACATCCAGTGGTGAATTCAATTAATCACAGGTGCCTGCACTCTTGCTGTTTCATCTCCGTGTATGGGAGGAGGGCTAGGATACAAGCACTGGTTAGTGGTGCTGGTTAGGAGTTGGTGTTGCAGTTCAGCCCCAGTCTCCTCTGCAGATCCACACCCTCTCCAGCTCCTGGTTCCCATCCTCCCTCCACTGGTTAGCCTTGGTTTCAAGAGCATGCACGTTACCATAGCAATATAACTATGTCATCTCTAGCACAGCTCCAGGACGTGCATGACTATGTACATATGCATCTACACACCTGAGGTTTGCATACACATGTATGTGCTTACTACGCATCTAGGTCACTCTGTATACACATGTGAATCCTGTGCTACCTACACACAGTATGACACTGTGTTGTTCTTCCCCCTACGGCACACTTTCTGTTAATAGGAACACGGAAAACCACCCTGCATCCTGTGTCCTTTTCCATCTGGTTGATGTTACATTGTCTGTTCCTAATGAAGCAGAAACAAGCATGACTGCCTTGGGCTTACTTCCCTCTGGGTCTGCCAGCAGCCATTGAGATGTCAGCAGGAGCGGCTGCCTCCCCGTGAATGACACCAGGCAGGAAGGACCCATTTCATTTTCTTCATGCCCTCCTGGGTAGATGCACTGCCCAGCTCCCTACTCACAAAGGCCAGGACACAGTGCACACAGAGCCCCTGCCCTTCACAAGCCGAAAGTCTGGGAGTACCACAGACAGGGTCAGAGAAAGATCTGGAATCAGTTGGAATCAGCCTTACCTTTGTCTTTAAATTCAGCACCTGTAAGTGCCACTACTTATTAATTAATACATTTTATGTGTTCAGATCATTTCTAGGCGTTGACAGGCCACTGACAACGTACCCCCTGGAATCTGAGGCTGAGGCCGCCCCACAAGGCTGCATTTTGAAATCCTTTCTACATCTGGGTATGGGAAAAGGGAATGAAAAAAAAGGCCCTCTAACGAGTTGAACACACTGCACAATTAAATATTGATTGGAAAGTCTCCCTGAGTATTTTTCCCTGCATCTCTCCGCCTCCGCAGGGAGACGTCTGGATGTGATTCCTAAGCTGTCCCCATCCAGTGATTACGTTCATTAGGACACCAGCCTTGTGGTTAAAGCACTTTCCTTACTGCTGCACGTTTAATTAGACAATTCTTCCCCAGAAATTATTTATAGCCAGGTTCCAGAGCTATTGTTAGTCCGAATGTAAATAAGATTCAGGGCGGGAGTCCCCGCGCCGCAGCGGCTGGCGCGCCCCTGCCAGGAGCCCGCGCGCGGGACCAAGTCCAGGGCTTTTACGGCCGGAACTCGGGCTATTAAAAAGCCCAGGCGGGATTTTCTAATTAAACTTTTGATACAGGACCACACAAAAGACTAAACCTATCAGGTCAGCGTGAGTACACGGAGGAGGAGCCTGGAAAAGGAGAGGGAAGGGCTGGGGAGAAGGGCGGCCAAGGGGGCGGCGCCCCGGCTTCCCCGGAGGAGCTGCGGGCGACCCCTGGTGAAGGCGCAATGTGGGTACCAGGGAACTTCCAGGGACCGGGTACAAATAACAGCCTCGGGCGGGGCGAGGTAATGCCCAGTCTGGTGAAGGCTCAGGGCAGGGATTTTTCACCTGTAAGCAGAGTTTGCAATCCCTCATGGTCCCAGTGGACACACCACCCACCAAGACCTGACTTCAACTCTGCCTTCTGCATTCTTTTCAGTTCAGTTTAAATTAAATGCGAGGAGCTGCCTCCAAATGCCAAGCTCTGTTCCTGGTGCTGGAATGATACCAGCTAAACGAACACAGTCCCTGTCCTCAAGATCCTCACATTCTTTTTTTTTTTTAATTGCATTTTAGGTTTGGGGGTACATGTGAAGAACATGGGGTACATGTGAAGAAGATTGTTGCATAGGTACACACATGGTAGTGTGATTTGCTGCCTCCCTCCCCTTCACCTGTATCTGGCATTTCTCCCCATGCTATCTCTCCCAAACTCCCCACCCCACCCCCGTCCCTCCCCCATTTCCCCCCAACAGACCCCAGTGTGTGAGCAATGTGGACATGTAATCAAAGGAATGAAAGCAATGTAGGGTTATAAGAGCATCAGCAACCACTATTTACCCAGCGCTTAATAGATACAGACACTTTACATGCCTCCTTTCATTTAATGTGCACAGTGCCACTAGGAGTTGAATATTATTATTGTCATACCCATGTGTCAGTTGAGAAAACTGAGACTCTAAAAGGACAAATAACTCTTCATAGGTCACAGGGTTGGTAAATAGCTATGAAACACAAGTCCCTAAGTAACCACCACTTCACTGTCTACCAGGGCACTCTGATGAGTGCAGCATAACCAAATATGTAAATGTGCAACTAAGAAAGTACAAACGGAGAATGTTTCATATTATGGAGGGAAATGGTGGTCGGAGAGAGCTTTACCAAGAAGACTAAAAATGAGTGAGTAGCTCAAGAATGAATGGGGGTTCGCTAGGCAGACAGGAGCCAGAGGAAGGATATTATAGTTGGATTGTATGACAACCCAAATGAATTGTGCTGTGCTGGTTTATAAAGGCAAACTTACATCTAAGGGCTAAGGCTCTTACTAAATAATAGTATTAGTAGTCATAAGAGTAGTCATAGTGACAATAATAAAACAGAATGTAGAAAGTAGGAATTGGAATTCAAAATACTAAGGAAGCTAAAATCTCTCCTCCTTCCCTCCCTCTCTCCCTTCTTCCCTCTCTCTTGTTCCTTCTTTTGTTCGTTCCTTCCTTCATTCCTTCCTTCCTTCATTCCTTCCTTCCTCCCTCTCTTCCTTCCTTCCTCCCTCTCTTCCTTCCTCTCTTCCTTCCTTCCTTCCTCTCTTCCTTCCTTTCCCCTTCCTTTCTTTATTGTTGACTGTGTTTATATGAAACCCTAGAAGAGTGTTTCTTGGGGTCAGGCAAGTTCTTGGCCCCAATGTCAGAAGGATGTGAACCTCTTGTGAGGGCCAAAACCAACCAGCTTAGGGACCCTGAAGGGAAGAGCTGGTGTTAGAGAATCTGGAGATAGAACATGTGTCCAGGATCACCGCGGAAAAAGTCGCAGCTCCAAATGTGATTGGTATAGGTCAAGGTTCCAAGAGTGAAAGAACCAGCTAACTCTGTGAGGCAGGAATTCCTATTTGTGGGAAGCACACAGGCTCTTGGAATCAATCAAAAGAAGATGAAATGTGATGCGGCTCCACTGGGCAGCCCCAGCCGGGAATATCTCTTGAGAGTCAATGGTGGATGGTGATGAGGGTCCCCTCCCGCCCTCCCACCGCAATCCATGGGTCTGGCTCAGCTCCCTGCTGCCAACAGAGCACTTGAATCTCTTATTCAATAGCATTCCCTTTGAAGGAGACTTTAGCACATTTCTCACCAATGTCTGTCCTCATTGTAGATGGGGTTATTAAGTACGTTGTGCCCCCTGAAAAAGAAAAGACACAGAGAAAAACACCTTGCCTGAGACTTCCTTACTCCCACTGCCCATCAAATGGTTCTTTCTGACACAGGATTTGAAGGCAAACGTATGGGTGGAAAAGAGGGGTAAAGATTAAAGCTTGACTCATAACTTTGTATGTAATTTTTTTTCCCCTGGAACCACAAAACAAGACAATCTGGCCAGAAAAGTCTATTTCGGTAATAATTGTAGTGTGCCTGGCACAGACAGCTCCATGGAGAGTCCCTGCTCCATTGGCACCTCTGAGGCCAGTCAAAACCATCCCACTTCGAGTAGGGAAGACAAGGATGTCTATTATTTTAAACATATAATTGATTCTAATTCATCATTTATCGCTCAGTGACAGATTTCTATAGAGTTTATTATCTCTGTAGCAGCACGGGCCCTGAGGGGCCGTCTCCTATTGTTCCACTTTTCCTGGTGCGGCCTCTGCAGAGGCAGCTCCTGTTATCTGTCTGATTAAGTTAGGGAGCCTGGTATCTCTGGGTCCCCAGGTGACTGTCAGCATTGCACGTCCTCCAACTGCAGCTTAAAGGAGTCTTTTACCCCTCTCCTCCTTGACCTATCTGTCACAGTTATTCTTCTCGTCTGCTGATTAATTTGGGACTCTAGGTCCCCAGGACCTGAGAGATATCTATCATTCCTGTGCCCTCACCCCCACACATATCTGCACATGAGTGCTTGCTCCCAAAGCCCTGGGAAGGGAATGGAGGCACAAGATTAGATAGGGCAGCCTTCCGATACCACTGCTTTCTGGTTTTTCTGTGGCTGTGCTATCAGCCCAGGCCACCAAATATCTCATCATGTTTTCCCTTCCCTTGTAGATCTTTTTGTTCTGAGCTGGTGAATCAACTACGCTTCCCTCTACTAAGAACACTAATGAGCAGATGCCCTGTCATTTGTTCCTCCTGGAGATGCTGTTCTTTTCATCTTCCTCTGATTGGCACAACCCAGACCTGACTGGCAACACAACTGGAGTGACAGTGCTGTACCCATGCACATGTCATCCACACTGGAGACTCGCATGCTCCCTAGGCAGCAGGGAGCCGAGCCAGCCCCGTAGATGGTGGTGAAAGGGCAGGAGGGGACCCTCATCACCATCCACCATGTTCTCCCAAGAGAAAATGCCTGGCTGGGACTGCCCAGAGGAGCCGCATCACATTTCAGCTTCTTTTGATTGATTCAAGAGCCTGTGTGCTTTCCATAAAGGTTAATTCCTGCCTCACAGAGTTAGCTGGTTCTTTCAGTCTTGGAAACTTGACCTATACCAACCACATCTTGGAGCTGATACTTTTTCCACAGTGATCCTGGACACACTTTCTATCCCCAGATTCACTAACGCCAGCTCTTCCCTTCAGGGTCCCTAAGATGGTTGGTTTAAGCCCTCCCAGGAGGTTCATGTCCTTCTGACACTGGGACCAAGAACTTGCCTGACCCCTAGAAACACTCTCCTGCTTAACTGTCAGATGCCACAAAATTGGGCTTGGCATAGTTCCACCATCTGATTTGAATGTCCTGTGGCCACCTGCCCATCTTTCAAAGTGCAGTTAAAATATCTAGTCTCTGGCCTGGCGCGGTGGCTCACACCTATAATCCCAGCACTTTGGGAGGCTGAGATGGGTGGATCATGAGGTCAAGAGATCGAGACCATCCTGGTCAACATGGTGAAACCCCGTCTCTACTAAAAAGACAAAACTTAGCTGGGCATGGTGGTGCATGCCTGTAGTCCCAGCTACTCGGGAGGCTGAGGCAGGAGAACTGCTTGAACCCAGGAGGCGGAGGTTGCGGTGAGCCGAGATCGCGCCATTGCACTCCAGACTGGGTAACAAAGAGCGAAACTCCATCTCAAAAAAAAAAAAAAAAATCCAGTCTCCTTGGTGAGCCCTGCTAAGTTCCCCCACAGGAGAGACATCCTCATGTCATGGTTCCATTCATGATGGAGCTCATGACGCCATCATGCGATAATCTGCAAATGTGTCTTCACGTTAGAGTGTAAGTTTGATAGTGTTTGCTGAATCTAGCTGAGTGCATTGAGCAGAGTTTGTTTGCTCAATGGCTTACATGTGTAAGCCTACGAGGCAAAGGGGCATTTTCTCCCTGTCATCTCACTGGGAGGGAGCCTATGTTGACTGTTTACTTGTTAGCATGGCTGCTGTGGGCCTATTCATGCTCCAATCCGCTCCCCTATGAGAAGTTTTTCTGTTTCCTCTAAAGGTGACTTATTTCTTTAACTTCTTTAGGGCTTCCTGTCTTTGTCAGTGTTTATAGATGTTCATAACCAAAAAAGGTGAGAAACCAATCTCCAACACAATTCAGAGAGATCCCTTCTATGATCTGAATGTTTGTGACCGTTCAAATTTTATATGTGGAAATCTTGACCACCAAGGTGATGGTATGAGAAGGTGGGGCTGTTGGGAGGTGATTATGTGATGAGAATGCAGTCTTCATGAATGGTATTGGTGTCCTTATAAAAGAGGCCCCAATGAGCCACCTCACTCTATCTGCATGTGTGAACACAGTGAGAAAACACCATCTATGAACCAGGAAGTAGGCCCTCGCCAGATAATCTGTTGATCCCTGGAGAGTGGGCTTCCAGCCTCCAGAAGTCTGAGAAATAAATTTTTGTTGTAAGCCACCCAGTTTGTGGTATTTTGTTATAACAACACAAACACACTAAGACAAACCCTAAGTATATACACAAAAGACCTCTGAAGTCATGCAGTCAAACTCCCTCTTTCCACAGATGAGGAAACAGAAGGTCAGGAAATAAGAAACTTGCGTGATGTCAACTAGCTGCAGGTTGGTAGCAAAAAAAGTCCATATTTCTTTAAAACGCTGTGGGAATAGATCCCGCTCCCTGCAGCCCTGCCCTATCTGGCAGGAGCTTTTCTCAGCTGATCTTAGGGATGAGCTCTGCCTCTGGAGAAGGAATTCATGTCTCTAAACCTACTATCATTTCTCTTCCAGATCTCACCCTCCCCAGGTGGTGAGCCCCACTCTCGCCCCAGTCCCCTCCCCAGCAATGACACTGCTGTTTCCTACAGCAAGTGTAAAGCACACACAGACTCGGTTTAGGGACAGTTAATTTCCAATTCTTTCCAGATGGGTTGGAATAATATCCCCAGGTGGTAAATACATTATTAAGAAGGCAGTTTGGTGTGAAATTGGCTATTAAAATATAGATAAAGTTTAATATATTGAGCTCCTTGTCAGAAAAATCACTTTAGAGGGAGCTTATTATTTGTTTGATATTAAAAAAGTCACAGCTCCGCTCCAAGTGACAAATGGGGGTGTGGGGGGGAAGAAATGCCACCGGTAATGAACAAAAGCTTTTTAACATTTAAATTTAGGTTTTTCTTGTAGCTCTGCGTGCTGCCATGAGCATGCCTGTGTGGTGCGGCCAGCAGCGGCCATCAGAAATGTCAGGAACTCAGGAGCCAAGGAGGCTGCCAGCGAGGCTGTAAACAGCTTGAGTCTCTCGGAAAGAAAGAGCTACCAGACAGCAAAAAGTAGAGCTTCAGGTGGTTCCATTGGCAACATTGTGGAAAGCAGCCAGGGGTCTATCTCAGGACAGGAAGTAGAAGCTTCTCCCACCTTCTTCCAAAGTACTCCCCCCTCTACCTAAAACACATCCACCTCAAAGGCAACTTGTTTCAGGAAGCCTGCCTGCACTCAGCCCGCCAGAGCTGGAAACCCATCTTTCCGGTGTAGACACACCACTGAGACAAATCTATAAAAAACACAGTTGACAAGAAAGGAAGGTATGTTAGAACTTCAGTTTCGTTTTTGTTTTTGCTTTTGTTTTGAGACAGAGTCTCACTCTGTCGCCCAAGCTGGAGTGCGTTGGTGTGATCTCGGCTCACTGCAACCTTAGCCTCCCAGGTTCAAGCAATTCTCCTGCTTCAGCCTCCTGAGTAGCTGGGATTACAGGCATGCACCATCACACCCGGCTAATTTTTGTGCTTTAAGTAGAGATGGGGTTTTGCCATGTTGACCAGGCTGATCTCAAACTCCTGACCTCAAGCATTCTGCCTCAGCCTCTCAAAGTGCTGGGATTATAGGCATGTGCCATTGCACCTGTCCTGAAAGTATGTTAGACCTTCTAAGTATAAACCTGTAGTTACACATGTGCTATATGATACCCTTGACCAAGCCAATACTTAACAGGCAGTATGCCATTTGTCACCTCTCAAGGTCTCTACTGGGGGAAATCCATAATGTATAATTGCAACTGGCTTTATCTTTTCTCACACTAACAAAATCCTCCAGGAAGCATGCAGAGATGTAAAATGGAAGAGAAAAGTTGTAAGAGAGGGATAGAAACCACAGTCTCATTTCATTTAAACAATAGGCCCACGACCACAATGAGAGAGAGAAAAAAAGATGTTCCTGGGAAAAAATGATGATAATTTGGTTTAATGTAGTTTGTCCGTTCCAAATTTCATGTTGAAATGTAATCCCCAGGCCGGGCGCGGTGGCTCATGCCTGTAATCCCAGCACTTTGGGAGGCCGAGGCGCGTGGATCACGAGGTCAAGAGATCGAGACCATCCTGGTCAACACGGTGAAACCCTGTCTCTACTAAAACTACAAAAAATCAGCTGGGCATGGTGGCGCGTGTCTGTAATCCCAGCTACTCGGGAGGCTGAGGCAGAAGGATTGCCTGAACCCAGGAGGCGGAGGTTGCGGTGAGCCGAGATCACGCCATTGCACTCCAGCCTGGGTAACAAGAGTGAAACTCCGTCTCCAAAAAAAAAAAAAAAAAAATGTAATCCCCAATGTTGGAGGTGGGTCCTGGTGGGAGGTGTCTGGCTTATGGGAGTGGGTCTCTCATGAAGGATCTGGGGTGCTATCCTCACTGTAATGAATGAGTTCTTGCTCCATAGGTTTATGTGAGATCCAGTTGTTTAACACAGCGTGGCACCTCCCCTGCCTTCTTTCTTGCTCCCTCTCTCACCATGTGATACACTGCTTCCCCTTTACCTTCCACCATGAGTAAAATCTCCCGGAGGCCTCACTAAAATATAGCAGATGTGGGCACTATGCTTCCTACACAGTCCGCAGAACTGTGAGCTGATTAAACCTCTTTTCTTTATAAATTTCCCAGTCTCAGGTATTCCTTAATAACAATGCAAACTGACTGACACATGGTTGGACAGGAGTCTTTAAAAAGAAATCATAAGAACTAATTATAATGTTCAACAGGGTGAGAGTCCCTATTTCAAATGTTTACTACCCACATGCCTGTCCGTATAGGTACACATGTATACCTGTGCATACACACAGACACACCCATGCATGGCTCCTTCCTTATAACAAGAGAACTGGTCCTAGTTTTTAAGCTAAACTGGTAGAAGGTATCTCAGCAAATGGTAAAGAAGAAGGCTGTGTTTTTCACCTGAACGCTATCATTGGGTGACCTAAGCATTAGTCGTTCCCTAGCACCACGGTCACTGGTTGTAAAAGAACCATAGCCACAGTCCAGGCCAAACCTTTCTTGCTAGCCAAAGCCCAGCCAACAACTGACTGTTATCTTACACACTTGGTGGGTAAGTGGAAGAGTGATCGTGTCACATATTCAGTGGGACCAAAGAAGTGGTGAAGGCCATCTGGGGTACCAGCCTTCCCCAAGTACTTCAATCAAGCATTGCCCAAAGTGGAGACCAACGAGGGAACTGAGATTAAAACCCAAAGGCCTATAGAATGCTTCAACCTCAGATCACTCAAGTATTGACCCCTTTCTCTCAGCGGAACTCTAGGTGCACCTGTGGTAATTGTACAGCAAGGGCTGAGAGGGATGTGCTTGGCAAAATCCTCGTGATCTGGCAAGGGTGTTTATAGTGAGTGCTGTTGCTTTCAATATAGTGCAGCTATTGCAATAAGTGCCTTTGTAGCTACGAGTAACAAATGACATCTTTTAAGTGACAAGTGGCTGTAGTTGTGACTTCACTTTTGACAAACAGAAAGAGAGGAAGCTTAAACACAAGTGTTTTGAAAGTGATACAATAAATAGGTTGGGTGCTTAGGCTGGGATTGACTCTCTTGAGATCTAGGCAGGAGTTGAAAATAAAAATAAAATGAAAACAAAAGCTCTTTGCTTTTGAAAGAAGAATTCCTGGGGCCGGGGATGGATCCAGGCATTTTCCCTTAACTTATTTCATTGAATGTTCACACAGCTTCACAAAATGTGTACTATGGTCTCACTCTGATGGCCAAAGAAGGTTCAACAGGGTCAGGTCACCAGCCAGGTTTCCAGAGCTGCTGAGGTGCAAAACTAGACATTCATTCCAGGTTTGTATGCATGGAAACCACCTTGCTCAGTTTTGCTGGTTAGACAGGTGAGAATGCCTTTTCAGTTCTTCATCCATGTATTTATAAAGATCTGTGATCGAATCCTGACTCACCACTTACATCCATGTCGCCCTGAGTAAGCCTCTTAACACTTTCTACCGAGGGGGTTTTTGCTTTCTGTATCTCTCAGATAAGGAGAATGATGTTAGTTCTTTGTGCCCACAGAAGTAACATTAGGATTAAATACAATGATGGAGATAAAAATTCTCAGTAAGCTCTCAAATGGTACTGAAATATAAGACATAATCATAAGGCTATTACTGTTCACTTTTAAGTAGAATTTTCTCTATAGATAATATACGTGCAGGTGTGAATGTATATGGGGAGAAAGAGAGTAGGGAAGGAGATGTAGAAGGAGGAAAGAGGCGATGGAGAAAGGAAAGAGAGAGGGAGGGAAGGAGGGAGGCAGGAAAGAGAAGAGAGATTGATCATAGGTTGTTTCATCAATTGACCAATCTGATAAGAACTTTCACTCAACTTTGCACAGTGCTGGGCAGTTTGGAGACTTCTTACAACCACTTGACCCCATTTGAACTTTAAAACAACCCCAGGAATTGTAGTTATTCTCTTCTTCATACAACTGGGGGGAAATGCAAGCTAAAAGTCACAGTGACTTTTCTGATATACCCTAAAATCTTAAATCCAATTTCTTCATCTGTAAATGATAGCATATGCCAGATATTGTAAAGAAAAATATAGCGGCAAGCTTGAAGAAGATCTGAGTCATTAAGTGAATTTTTATTTAAATTGAGAAAATGTCGTCATTGGTATTACATGAGCTTTCTGTGGCTGCCGTAACGAATTTCCACTAACATAGTGGCTGAAAGCAATAGAAACTTACTCTCACAGTTTGGAAACTGGAGGTCTGAATTCAGTATCACTGAGCCCATATCAAGTGCCTTCCTGATCCTTTCTAAGACCCCAGGGAAGATTTTCTTCACCTCTTCCAGCTCCTGCTGGCTGCGCGCCCCACCTCACTTGTGGCTACATCTCTCCAACCCAACCTTCCAGCTCAGCATCTTCAAATCTCTCTCTGCTGTCTTCACCTGTGCCATAAAATATCTTGTGGTCTCCCTTTCGTAAGGATGCAAGTGACTATTTAGGGCCCACTCAGATAATCCAGGATGACTACACCTCCATCTGAAGATCCTTAATCTGCGAAGACCTTTTTTTGTTATAAACATTCGCAGGTTCCAGGAATTAGAAGTTGGATATTGGCTGGGGGGTACTTTTCAGCCTACCACAGTTTTCTATTGATTCGTGGAACATACTAACAAACAAGCAAACAAAATACCTGGCATTCTATTGCCTCTGGTAATGAATTAAAGTCCCTACCTCTCGAATATCTGACTTCCTGGAGGCGGTGGAATGGACTAAACAGAGCAAAGAGTGGTCTTTGTGCTGCGCACAACACAAAATTTCTCCAGACAGTGGATAAATGAATAACGAGGATCTTTGATAACCATCGTGTGCCCCCGACCCCTTTTGACAGTTGTCAGGATGCCCCCTGAATCCCGGGGGCCCTTTTGGACACACAGACTGGCAGCACCCGGCACACTGTCCCTTGGGCAGCAGATCCCTCGCGACGTCCCTGCACCCCGAGGAAGCGGCACGCGTCTCTCACCGTGCTGGAGTCAGGCAGAAACGCCAGCTGGGAAGGAGGAGGCGAAGAGGCAAAGAGCAGGGGCTGGCAGCTGCATTCTGACTTGGAAGGAAGTTGGACACCCACGCATCTCAAAAGCCGGAGCAGGTAGCCCAGAGAGCGGGTCTCGCTCCTCTGCCGTCTCATCTGAGGCCTCCTCCATCTGCCTTGCCTGAGAGTCACTTTCCATCGCCAGCGCCCCTGGGGATGTAACTCCCTCCTTCAAGGCTTGCCAGAAGAAAGCAAGTGTGATTTTGCTGTAGCTCTGACTTATTTTATTTTTATTTTATTTTGTGAGTCCTTTGGGTTCCCGCGGTGCTGATGTTTTATTAATGGTTCCACTCTCTCTTCAGAGGCAGTTAGAATCCTATCATCTGGCAGTTGACAGCCCAGGCCCAGCAAGGCAGAACGTGGAAGCTGGGGTGTGCTTGGTGGAGGGGACACGGGTCAGTCTGAAGATGCCTCTGCAGGTGACCAAGGCTCCGGCCTTGGTCATGCATCTTTTGGCTGTCCTGATGCTGCCCACCAATGCCCACACAGGCACCGCTGCTCCACACGAAGGGTCTGCTCTCCTGTGATCCAGTTGCTGCCCCCACTGCTAACAGCTGCTCAGGAAGCCAGCTGGCCTGGGACCATGCCCTCGCTCTGCTTCAGGGCCTGGCTTGGTGCTCGCTGATATCAGCTGTCTACTGAGAAGGTCCACACCAGATGCATGGATGGATGATGGCTCAGAAGTGAGATCATACGTCTTCCTTCCACCACACTCCATCTGACGTACCCCTCTCAATGGAAGGCGATTCAAACACCATCCCCCAGACAGAAATGAAGAGCTGTGATGTCTCGGTCCACTCTATCCCTCACTAGCTTCTGTGGACTTCTCCAGTGCCCTTGCATCCCCTCCACTGCACCGAACTAGCTTACATCATGGTCCTGCCCACCTGGTCTCCTGCACTCTTTACCCCTCCCATCCCTCCTTTCTCAGCATTGGTGGCAGCTGTGAGCCTGCGAAGCTTTCAGAATGCCGCGCCCTTGTTTGGAAACCTTCATGGCTTCCCACTAAGTTTAGAATGAAATGCAAAGTTAGATTGAAGTCTCTGCCTGCTTCCGCACCTTTGACTCTCCACTCAATCTCTCTAGCCCCAATTTTCAACAATATCCCTACTGCCAACCACAGTTCCTGGGGAGAGGAGATTCTAAAAAGATTGATTGTGGAACAACTGCATGAAAGAATAACTAGCCAGAATGATTGATTCCCCCACATTGCTTGGTAGTAACATGACAGTAAATGTGATGTGGATACATACAGCAAATGCTGTTTCTGACATATCTGTCTACGTTAATGCTTTTTCACTTAACATCTTTGTTCTCCTTTTCCACCCCTGCTACTCCATAGCTCTTGGGTACTAGTTTTTCTCTGTGGGGAAGTAGGGCAGGTTACATTTAAGTGCAGCTTATCTGCTCTGCATTTCCACAGATAAAACATATTTTGGAAAAAAAATTTAATATGACCCTTTCCTTAGAGACTACAGATATATTCTCAACTTTCACACTACCCTTTCTGACGGCTCAGCAATCCAAGAAAAAAAAAAAAACAACTATTACTTATCAATATAGTAAATGCATCTAATCCAGATTTTTCTTATCTTTTCTGTGAATCCTATATTTTTTTAAAAAGGTTTTCTTTCTAATTAAAAATTGAATCACATACTTTTATGAACTCCTTCAATTAGAAGATGGGTGTCTCCCTGACCGTGGGGGACAGGGGCAGCTGTTTGTTTCCTAGGATCTATTTTTATTTTTGCCCCTAATTGTTGGAATTTCCAAGCATCCTTCAGGTTAGCTGTGGCCCTCAGTCTAAATTTAGGTTCATGGGATGTGTGTAGCTTCCAGGACAAGTTCTTAAAGGGAGGATATCTCTTTTCCTTGCCCTTCTCTTTTCCTTCTGAGTGGAGTGTGGCCTTCGAAGGGAGAGCCATCCTAAGGGCAGGCGGGAACGGATTGTGCTCAGAGCAGTGAGACCTGGGTTTCTGGCTTGGGGTCACTGTGAGACAGCCAGGTGGGAGGAGGTCCCTGGAGAAACTCCAACCAGCCTGCCTACTGAGATGGAGCCATTTGCAATGGGGAGGAGCCTGGCCCCTTCTCATCCTGTGTGGAATCTAGGATTCAAGCTGCAGCCCGGAAGCGCTCTAGCCAGGACTCTGGACTAGCGCAAGGAGAGAGTTCCTGTTACCCCCTTTTCTTCCTTTTCACCCAATAAAACCATATCTTACTCATCATTCAAATTGTCTGCGAGCCTGAGAACCCCATCTTCAGCTGAGCTAAGGAAAAGTCCTGCAACAACTGGAAGACCTTAAGTGAGCTCTTTAAAGGATCAAGAAAGAAAGTTCTATCTTGCTTAACCATCATAACTTGTTGTCCAGTTAACCCAATCGTAACTAATAACTTGGAAATTTTGCATGGGTTTTTCTGTAGGGTGCTGTTGAAAGTCGAAAGTCGCTGGCCGTACCATGTCACACTGGCCAGAACTATATGAAACTCACACCATTTGGAAGGTGCCCAGTGCCCTTCCCTGGTCCCACATGTCTGCCACTTCCACTTTTTCTGCTAGAATTGTTCCAGCACCTTTCTGCACTGTGAGGTGTGAACGTCTAGACATTGGCCTGACAACACCTGCCCCATCACGCTGCAGGTCCTGCCTTCTATCCCAGCAGGAGCAGTGCCCCAGGATAGCTGGGCACAAAGTGCTGGCCAGGAAGATTATGTCAGAATGCCGTAGGCTCATGCATAGACCTGTCATTGGGCCACCCAGGCTGGTATAGTGCTTGTGGCTTAAGCAGGAGATCTGCTTAATAATCGTCTGCAAAATACCAGAACTGTTAATCCTTCACTCTTTAAAGCAATCATATGCACTTAATTTAAAACAGGAGAGGGGAAAGGTAAGAGAAGAAAAGTCCTTTTCTTTCCAGACTTTGAGACCAGATGTCAAACCAGTTTAAGAGGAGACATCCCCCAAAGCATTATTTTCCCCAGACCTATCAGGTAGCCATAGAGGTGCATCCCCACAGACTGTGGCCTTGGGGACTTTGTCCCATACAGCACAGTACAACCTGTTTTAGAGTTTGTTGCCCCTATCCTCCACTTATTTTAGCAATTCCTTGTTATATTCAAAATACCTGAGCTCTTTATGCTGCTGCAGGATACAGCTCCATCTACAAATGACCTCAGAGGAACTCTGGATTGATTTAACCTCCCTTATCTGTGTGATTAGCTCAGCCACAGAGCAGATACTTGGTGCTTATCAACCCATTAAAGAGTCAAAGAATGCTGTTACCAGTTTTTTATCTCCAAAATGCACACAAAGCCCTGCTGATTATTCTATTAATTTGTTAATGAACCTGTCCTGAGACAGAATCTCCACTCCTTTGGAAGGCAGGGTGGGGAACTGAGCCTTCAAAGGTGTTTGAGCCTTCAGAGGTAAAGCTTAAAACTAGAATTGCTTGTATAAGCTGGCTGGGATGCACGTACTTATTCTTTTTTTTTTTTTTTTTTTTTNGCTGGAGTGCAATGGCGCGATCTCGGCTCACCGCAATCTCCGCCTCCTGGGTTCAGGCAATTCTCCTGCCTCAGCCTCCTGAGTAGCTGGGACTACAGGCACACACCACCATGCCCAGCTAATGTTTTGTATTTTTAGTAGAGACAGGGTTTCTCCGTGTTGACCAGGATGGTCTCGATCTCTTGACCTCGTGATCCACCCGCCTCGGCCTCCCAAAGGCACGTGCTTATTCTTACTGTGCATTTTTATTCTCTTTCAGTTTTTTATTGAAGTAGAAGGCACACAGAGAGACAAAGAAATTAGGCCAGAAAAAGTTGAATGTCTGATGGCAGCAGACCCAGGCCCACACAGACTGGTGCAAAGACGCAGGCATAGACATTTTGAATAGTTGGTGCATATATCATGTCTTCCTGTGGCCAGATCACTCAGCCTTTTTCATTTGATACCCGAATGGTAATTTTAGAACAAAGGGTTGTGGGGAAAATGGTTTATGCTTTTCTCGGCTATATTGTCCTGTACTTTGGGGCCATTGTACATGTATGTTTTATATCTTCACAGACGTGGAGAATTCCACGAAGGCAGACACAAGTCTGCAAATGCTTCCAGTGCACTGAAGGTACGGTGTCAACAGAGCTATCTCATCGTTGGGATCTTGTAGTATGGCTACTTGCATTGGAAGCTCTCAGATTCTCCAAGGTTTTCACCTTCCACTACGGGTCTTCAGTTTTTCAAGTCTTTTGGGCAGAAAGATGGCTTTAAAATAGCATCAGTGACCAAGAATCCCTGGGTCATTCCATTGGCTACAGAATTAAGCTCAGCCCTTCCACAGTATCAGCCACTTCTGACTTAGTGGAGCAAGAAAGTGGGTGAATCACAAAGAGTTGACAATTGATTATGGTGCATCACTACTGTCAGGTAAACAACTAACATGGAAATGGGAAAGAGATGTGAAAGGCATGCCTTCCTTCAAAATCAAAGCACAATTTCAGAAGGGAACCAAGATTGTGCTTGGGAGATGCTTTTCCGATTTTTTTTTTTTTTTCCTGATGTGGTGGATGCCATGATGCAGTTCCCACATTCCACTTTGGGAAAGAAACACATACTTCTCCAGGTCAGGAATATTAGCTGTGGAAGGCTCCCCACTGAGCCTCTCTCTGAGAATTGTCCTCAGTGAATGAGAGCTGCCTCATTCGAGGTCACCCCCCTTTACAGGCACAGCCCACTTACGGGACTAGGGCTATATGGGAGTGGAAAGAGCTTTCACCCTCCCTTTGTCTGGTGGCAGCTTTGAAGGCCATTACTGCACCAGAGTCTCCCCAGGACTGACGAGACCTCTGATATGACTGCACCAAAGTCCACTATTTCTTTCAGCCAATTCTGATCCCCTTCCGCTTTACAGGTGTTCTTCCTAACAGTACTCCCTAATGCACTTTATGCAGAAAAGTCTCCATCTGAGAGTCAGTTTTCATGGAGCCCAACCTAATATATCTGGTAATAGGAAAGATCTGCACATAAACACCCCCGACTAAGAAGTCACAGCAAGAAGATTGGGCAATTTTCTACATTACTAAGGACAGTAGCATGGACATGGGCTGACACGGATTAATCTCTATTTGACATCTGTTTCAAAAGTTTTGATTATTTACACGTATTTAACCTTCCAGATTACTTAAGTCTACATGTATGGACATGTCCCATGGGTTTGAATTCATTCTTGAGTTCTATTTAGCAGAGAACAATGATTTAGATTCAGATTTATTTACTCTTTATCCTTTCAAGAAAAATAAACGCTGTCTCTACCCTATGTAGATACAATCCCTGACCTCAGGGAACTTCAAGTGTTGCAAGTAAACAGACATAAATACTTGCTTGTTAAAATGCAATGGTACATATTTGGAAGAGCTAACAAAGGTAACAAAACAATTGAATTAAAAAGATGTTCACAGTCTGTTCAAATATAACAAGTTGGTATTTCCAGGAACACATTAAGGAAAGCTGGGACTTTGGTTCCTAAAATCAACTGTACTGATACAAGATTGATCTACCTAATTTAGGAGTCAAAATTCAAAGAGCCCAGGCAATTAATTCAGTAGCCATATAGTATTCAGACCAAGTGAAGTGTTAGTCAACTCTGTATTGCACAAGCTGGACAGTATAGAGCAGCAGTCCCCAGTCTTTTTGGCATCAGGGATTGATTTCATGGAAGACAATTTTTCTATGAATGAGGTGGGTGTGGGGAATGAAACCGTTTCACCTCAAATCATCAGGCATTAGTTCGAATCTCATAAGGAGTGCAACCTAGATCCCTCACGTGTAATTCACAATAGGGTTTGCGCTCATATGAGAATCTAATGGTGCCGCTGATCTGACAGGAGGTGGGGCTCCGGCAATAATGATCACTGCTGGCCACTCACCTGCTGTGCAGCCCAGTTCCTAACAGGGCATGGACTGGGACTGGTCCACAGCCCAGAGGCTGGAGACCCCTGGGGTATCTGCTGTCTTCAGTTCTAGATGCCATTAGAAAGCATTCAGTGGAGAATGCCCAGAATGGTAAGAGGTCAGAAATTTAGCTATTTGAGGAACCCTTGAAAGTTTCACCTCCCCCAGCCCCTTTTTATATCCTGTAATATAACCAAAGAGTTTCCCACAGCCAAGCCCTTCTTGCGATGCCTTTGCATTTTGAATCCCCACTGTCCTGTCCACTCTTCAACGAACAGCTCGGAAGTCTCCTCCACAGCGAGCCCAACTCCTCCACCAGGGAACTGGCTTCTGGGGGAGCAGTGTGCTCACACCTCTGTCACAGCACATGTCCTTCTTTCTGCTCTTGCTGTGGCAATCTACAAGAGGGCTGCCAGGGATCAGAGCTTTGTCACTCCAGCATCTAGAAGAATGTTCGCTATACAGAAAGTGTCTGTCATTATTTGACAAATGGATAATTGGTGAATAAATGGTTGAACAAATAAATCTGCAAATTCTAAATGCAGGAGAAGGCAGCTCGGAATTGAGAACACTGGTAAGAAGTGAAAGAGTCTTCAAATATTTGAAGCATTATTAAAGTATTCTTGTAACACAATAAAGAAATACAGACTGGATCATAGCTTTATGGAGTGAATCTGTAATTAACTTAATAACTGTGACCAAAAATTCTTTGATTAATGAATTAGTGGTGATATAGAAGGAAGTCTTTAGTGATAATTTTAAGATTTTGTCTTTAGCCTTATCCTTTTTAATATTTCTATCAATGTGCTAAATAAAGATATAAAAAGCATAATTATCAAAAAGTAGGGATGATGTGAAGCCAAGTGAAATAGTAAATAAATTGGAAGATTAAAAGCAGGATGCAAAAATATCTCAAGAAGCTAGAATTATCAGCTAGTCTTTGCCAAGTTGATATTTAAGGGAGAAAAATAGAAAGCCATGCCACTAAATCCTGAAATAACTGCAAATTAGAAGATGAGGAACAAGAAACTTAACTCCAGGATTTGAAACAATCAATAGGGAATTTAGTTGTGTAAGTTCCTAATAAGTTCACATAATCAGACAGCTTAAAACAAAGTCAACCCGAACTTGCAAAACATAATTGGTAGTACACTACCTGCAAGTTTTTTAGAAAGATGTAGGTAAACTGTTGCAAGCTGTGCCCAGAGCAGTACAAGCAAGCCAGGGTAGAGTTCTTAAAACCATGTTATTTAAGAAAATAAGAATCTGTCAGGGTAAACATGGAGACAAGAATATTCAGTAGAGACCTTGTCTGTTGCTAAATCAAGGAAACCTGAAAAATTTGCATCAAGCAAATGGGATCAGGCTCTTTCTACAGAGTCTAAGTGGTAGCATGATGTTTGAGAGCAGTAGATACAGAGGACCTGATTTCGACTTCATAGAAGAAGAAAGTCTTAGTCACAGCTATGCAAAATAGCGAGAGCCAGTGTGAGAGAAGTGAGTCCCACTCACTATCTCTGGTTATTGCAGGTGTTGAGGCTGAAGCCTTGAATAATATCCAGAGGGAAGCCTGTGGTGTAGATTCATGTATTGCATAGATAATTGGAATCAATGACCTTTTAGGTTCCTGAGATACCATGATTTTACCCCAAGTTGACATGCTGTAAAGCTCCAGAAGGCAGGACTATACTCAATTTAAGGAAAAACTTTCTAAAATTAAAGTTATTTAAAAACAGAATGAACAGTGATTTCTCTTTTTTTCTAGAGATATTGTTAAAATAGTGATCCTTGTATTTGTTAGGAAGCTGGAGTCAATTATCTTTGGGGTAAAGCAGGAAGACGGGCAGTCAGGAGCCACTATTTACAGTCCCAATCTCTGATGGAAGCTGGCAAGTCATTTAGCCATGCCTAGCCCAGTGTGCTTATCTGCAAATAAGACTAACAGTACCTCTCTCTTCTGCATATTTTATACAATAGTTGAAGTCAAATAAAATAACATGCATTAAAAGGCTCTATAAAAGTTGACTACGTAATGCCACACATCTACAACCATCTGACCTTTGACAAACCTGACAAAAACAAGCAATGGGGAAAGAATTCCCTGTTTAATAAATGGTGTTGGGAAAACTGGCTAACTACGTGCAGAAAGCTGAAACTGGACTCCTTCCTTACACCTTATACAAAAATTAACTCTAGATGGATTAAAGATTTAAACATAAGACCTAACACCATAAAAACCCTAGAAGAAAACCTAGGTAATATCATTCAGGATATAGGCACAGGCAAGGACTTCATGACTAGAACACCAAAAGCATTGGCAACAAAAGGCAAAATAGGCAAATGGAATCTAATTAAACTTCAGAGCTTCTGCACAGCAAAAGAAACAATCATTAGAATGAACTAGCAACCAACAGAATGGGAAAAAATTTTTGCAATCTACCCATCTGACAAAGGGCTAATATCCAGCATCCACAAAGAACTTAAACCAATTTACAAGAAAGAAACAACCCCATCAAAAAGTGGATGAAGGATATGAACAGACACTTTTCAAAAAGAAGACATCTATCAGCCAACAAATATATGAAAAAATGCTTATCATCACTGGTCATTAGAGAAATGCAAATGAAAACCACATTGAGATACCATCTCACACCAGTTAGAATGGCAATCATTACAGCCGGGGGGAGGATGGGGAGGGATAAAGGATAACACTGGGAGAAATGCCTGTTATAGGTGATGAGGGTGGGCGGAGATTGAGACAGCAAACCACCATGGCATGTATGTGCCTATGCAACAATCCTGCAGGATACAGGATGTGCACATGTACCCCAGAGCCCAAAGTACAATAAAAAATAAAAATTAAAAAAAAAAAAACTCTGGAGACAGCAGATGCTGGAGAGAAGTGGAGAAATAGGAACACTTTTACACTGTTGGTGGGAGTGTAAATTAGTTCAGCCATTCTGGAAGACAGGGTTGCGATTCCTCAGGGATCCAGAAATAGAAGTATCACAATAGCAAAGACTTGGAACCAACTCAAATGCCCATCAATGATAGACTGGGTGAGGAAAATGTGGCCCATATACACCATGGAATACTATGCAGTCATAAAAAGGGATGAATTTGTGTCCTTTGCAGGGGCACAGATGAAGCTGGAAACCATCATTCTCAGCCAACTGACACAAGAACAGAAAACCAAACACTGCATGTTCTCACTCATAAGTGAGTGTTGAATAATGAGAACATATGGACACAGGAAGGGGGACATCAACAGGGCCTGTTGTGGGGTGGGAGAGCTAGGGGAGGGATAGCAGGGTATGGGGTATTGGGGAGGGATAACATTGGGAGAAATACCTAATGTAGATGACAGGGGGATGGATGAGACAAACCACCATGGCATGTGCATACCTATGTAACAATCCTGCACAATCTGCACATGTGCCCCAGAACTTAAAGTATAATAAAAAAAAGAAAGAAAAGAAAAGTTGACTAAGTATACTAGAAGATTAATGTGTTCTTGGCATGATTGCTAGCATTGCTATTGTAGGTCAGAAACAGCCATAGACAGATGGTTTGTAAACAAATAAATATAGCTATGTTCTATTATAGCCTTATTTACAAAACAAATGGCTGGCTGTGTTTGGATCATGAGCTATAGTTTGCTGACTCTTGGTCTAAAAAATTGGTTCTCTATTGGGGACAATTTTACTCAACAGGGGACATTGGGCAATATCTGAAGACATTTTTTGTTGTCACAACTCACGGAGGGGGCAAGGTCTTATTTTATTGACATTTAGGGGTTTGAGGTTAGGGGTGATGGTAAACATCCTGTAATAAGTAGGACAGCCTTCCTCAACAAAACATCATCTGGACCAAAATGTCAATAGTGTCAAGGTTGGGAAACTTTGGCGTAGACAAGGAAAATTATTATTTGTGCTTATCCAAGGTGCTTAGCAACAAATTCAATCTCCTGTTGATTTTTGGAGTACAAACTACAGAACCCTAGAAGATTTGGTTTGGAAGCACTTGGGAAACAAAGAGGGGGAATGTGAATTCTCTCTGTTAATTCATATCAATCGTAAAACAACTCAACACAACTTCCACAAAGTTTTCCTTTATTTAATAATGGTGTTGCTGCCAGGCAAGGTGGCTCACACCTGTAATCCCAGAACTTTGGGAGGCTGAGGTGAGGGGATCAGGAGGTCAAGAGATCGAGACCATCCTGGCCAACATGGTAAAACCTCATATCCACTAAAATACAAAAAAACTAGCCCAGCGTTGTGGCGCATGCCTGTAGTCCCAGCTACTCAGGAGGCTGAGGCAGGGAAATCTCTTGAACCCAGGAAGCGGAGGTTGCAGTGAGCAGAGATCATGCCACTGCACTCCAGCCTGGGGACAGAACAAGACTCTATCTCAAAAAATTAAAAAATAGTAATAAAAAAATAGAGTTGCAAATGTCAAAAACTCAACTCATAGTTTATATTAGTTAGATTAAAAGCAAAAGTTAATTGAGATATTTTCTAATGCTAAAAAAATAAAAATTGGTCTGTACTGGGACTTTCCCACAGCACCCTGGATATTCCTAGCGTTCTGCACAGACTTTCAGTGGCTCCCTTCCCAAAGGACTTTGCACATCTCTCTGCAATCTAAACTGGTCTGGCACCTCTCGTGGGACATGGCACCAGAGTTATTAAATCTAACCCCTCATTCTGCAACAAGAAAACAAGGAGAGGTTATGTAACTGATTCTCGGTCACTTGATTATGTGGTGGTAGAACTGATACTAGAGCCGTTTTTCCTTGTGAAGCCCACTTAACTTCCCCACGCCATAGGGGCTCTGCCTCACAGAAAAAAAGAAAGGCAGCTAATTTTTTCCAGGTAAAACCTCTCTTGGATTAAAAAAAACACAAGAACATTTTCTTTTTCATGACCTAAGTCACTTTTTGGTTGGTATACAATATTTCAAAAATGAAATGTTTAAAATAATGCAATAAATTCAGAAAGACTAGCTTAAACAATGCACGTATCCAATTAATGCCAGCCCTATCATAATGCCAAACTTTATTAAATGAAACTCAGTACTGCGTATCATATTTTTCTTACAAAGATTTATTTAAACATTTTCTTTGAAGATGAAGTATTTAAGGATGATAAAGATAATTACTCATCGTAAGCATAATTGTCTACTTGACAGAAGGAATTAAATGTAACGATAACTTTTAATAAAAATTAAGCATTGGAAATCTCTCTTATACCACTCCTGTTCACAATGTTTTTTGGGGGAGATGGTCAAAAGTGCCATTCAGTCTACCTCCGCATAACGCCACACTCAACAGTGTATAGTCAGGTTCTTCTGTATGCCTTAGGACAATAAGTGAAGGAGAGCCCTGTATTCCACTGAATCCTTGAGGTGGGATTTATTTGTACCTGCTGCAGGTGATGAATTGGTCTTGGGCCAGTGTCAGAGAAGCACAGTGCTATAATCAATCCCAATTCTCACCAATTAGGCTAGGTAAGAGACCAAAATTTGCCACCTCAGAAGATGAAGAATTGTTGAGCTGAAGACCATTAAGAGGAAACAGATGCAGGACAGCTCTCTGCCTCCCTCTATTTGCCTAAAAGTAGGATATAGATTTACAAAGACAAAGGGAACCCTGCTTCTCCTCCCACCACCACTCCAGGAAAAATGAAGGTTAACCACTGAAGACAACTTTGCATCCTTATCTTCTGGAGATGATACCAGAGGAATCTATTCGAACAAGCTTTACTAACTGTGTTTTATCTGGTAGTTATTTGCCTGCCCACAAGTTGCTGCCCCTAGAATCAAAGTCCTTTTCCATTATCTTGTCACTTCTCTAAAAATTTACTGTTCTTGAAGATGCTATATAAGCTGGAATTCAAAAGCCTCCTCTTGGAGAACTGCTCATTCCCTAGGTGGCTCTTGTGTGTATATGAAATACACATGTTGTTAAACTGCTTCTTTTTTTCTTGTTAATCTGTCTTTTGTTATAGGAATCTGTTTCAACTATAGCTACTCAAGATATTCCATGCTGTGCCTGCTGCTTCTCCACCTCAAGGTAATGTTTCCACCACAGGTTTCTTTCCCATGAAGGAAGGGCAGGGCAGCACCAAAGGCCTCACAGCTTACTCAAGTATCACTAGCCATCTGTCAGCAGAGTCCAGAGGCTGTGGCCCAGACTGTATGTCCATGCAGGAGACAGTCATTTACCTTCATTCTGTGATGCACCCAATGTCCTGCTACAGTGACCTACAGGCTCTGCTCTGTCCTAAGGAGACAAGCTGCAAGGTTGCATTTGCATGAGCACAGCATGTGCCCCAGTAGGAGGAGAGAGAAAGAAGTATGTAGTTTTAATCTGAACTGAACACAAATATTTTTCAGGGTAGACATTTTGAATATTGGTCATAGCCAGTTTATCTAAGTCTCAAGCCTTCCCTCTCTTCTCCAACCCACATCTACTGTCCTAGTATTGGTGCCATATTTTCTATTAAGAGAACTCTTGCGTAATCCTCCCAAATCCCCACAGACAGAAGAGTAGAGGAATGAAGAAATTTATCAGTGTGTGCCCTCAATGGAATAATGTACAACAATCAAAATGGATGAAATTCATCTACAGGCAACACATAGAATTAAGGTTAGCAAATGCATTTACAAATACAAAAGAGTACAAACAGCATAATGTTCTCTTCTAAATTAAAAAAGAAACCTAAACAATGTACAGGTAATAACTTATGTAGATCTGACAATACCAGATAGATAGGCAGGTTGGAAAATAGATTGACTGATAGAGTGATAGATGAATTGATCAATAGATAAGAGATAGAAGAGGGAGGACACACACCAGTAGATATAAATTGTCAGTGTTTTGGCTTCTGTGTTGGGTAGAGTGTTAGAAAGTATGCATTATATAAGGAAGGAAGGAAGGAAGGAAGGGAGGGAGGGAGGGAGGGAGGGAGGGAGGGAGGGAGAGAAGGAAATTCATTGCACATAGCAGTCATGAGAATGTGACATGAACTCATAATCATGATTAATCAAATTCTGTGCGCTGGGAAGCCAAGTAGAAAAACAAATGTGACTAGTCACACTCCTGCTTACCAACACCCAGGACTCCCTATCATAAAAGCAAGATATTGCTCAATATTTTTTGGCCTGGAGTGAAAAATCCTTTCACATCCTGACTGCTGCCTAACTTTCCAAAATCGTCTCTGGTCACCATTTATGTATTACAAGCTCCAGCTGCAGCTGATCTTGGTTCCTCTTCCCCACTTGTGACAAACACTTCCAGACCACTCTGCCTTGCTCCTGTGGTTTCCTCCTGCAATATCTTCCCCATCCCTAACAAATCCCATGCCTCCTCCAAGACCCAGCCCACACATTGCCTTCTCTGAGACAGCTTTGCTGAGCTCCCATCACCCCCAGTACATCAAGCAAGAATAAGCCCTTTTCCACATCCATGGCTCCTTGTGCCCATTCATTTAATAAATGCTTCCATATTAATTGGCTGTACATCCTCAGTCTTTTTTGTATTGTGAGATTCTGAAGAACAGGGTTTTATTCTCTTCATTTGATATTTCTGAAGTGTAGTCATTTTCTATTGCTGTGTAAGAAATTACCAAAAATGCAATGCTTAGACCAGTTTATTATATCACAGTTCTGTGGGTCAGAAGCCAGGTGGGATTGGCTAGGTTCTCTGTTTTGGGTCTCACAAGGTTGAAGTCAAGGGGTCGAACAGCCTGGGCTCTTATCTGGGGGCCCTGGAGAAGCTCTGCTTCCACCTTTCTTAAGCTCATTGGTTGAATTCAGTTCCTGGAAGTCATGGGACTGAAGTCCTTGATTCCTTGCTGGCTGTTGACCAGGGGCTGCTTGTGGGCATTCCTTGATATAAGCTCCCTTCGTCTTCAAAGCCAGCAAAGGCCTGTCAATTTCTCCTGGTACTTCAACTCTCTTTAATGTCCCCTTCTGTCACCAGCTGGAGAAAGTTCCTTGCTTTTAAGGGCTCCTATGATGACACTGGGCCCACTTCAATAATCAGGGATGTTCTTCCTATTTTACGGTCAACTGTGCTGTAGAACATAACATAATCAAAGAGTGATATCTTATTATATTCACAGATACCTGGAGTTAGGATGGGACATCTTTAGTAGGCCATTTTAGAAACTTTACCTGCATATTCAGTGTCTATCACAGTTAATAAAAAGGAGAGAGAGAAGGGATGTCTCCACAGCTTATTTCAGCACACTCCACTGGTCCTGCATGTATACACAAACATCCTCACAGGCAACCACAATCATACAACATCCTAGGAATTCTGGCCCATCTGCTCCTTTATAATGAGGCCTATGTTCCTGGTCCAAAGAGATATTGGAAAAATGTCCTCAGAAAAGAGTAGCCCAACTTCAGGTCTAATAAATCAGAATCTTTGAGGGCAATGCCTTGAAATTGGTGTTTTTAACAAGCTCTGACTTTGCTCAGGCTGTGAACTGGATGGCTTAAGCAATAAACATTGATTTTTCACAGTTCTGGAGGTTGGCAGTGCATGATCAAGGTGCCTGCAGGGTTGAATTCTTGATAAGGTCTCTCTTCCTGGCTTACAGGTAGCCATCATCCTTCAGTGTGCTCATGTGGCAGAAAGAAGACAATAATTGATTTTCTGTCTCTTCTTTTGTAAGGGCACTAATCCCACTTGTGAGGGCTCCACCCTCATAACCTTTCTTTGAACACCATCACACTGGGACTAGGGGTTTGACATGTGAATTTTGGGGGAACACAGTCAGTCCATAATAGGCTCCCTAGGTGATTCTTAGGTAATTTAATACTTCAGAACCACCATTAGGACTCTTCTCTTCCTTAGATTATACTTTATATCTTTGATGCTTATTTATGATACAGATGCTTGTTATACCCAAATTCCAGCAGAAAGCTGAGTCCACCAGTCTCAGTGCTTGCTAGCAATTGGAGGAATAATAACATACACACTCTAGGAGTGATCAAGGAATCACTGACCAGGAGTCATTTTCAATGTCAGTCTTCAGTTTCACAGAAACTGTACAACTGCTACAAAGAAAGAGCTGGCTCTCTGTGTCACAGGTTGCAGGTCCCATGTCGTCTAAGCATTTTTCTCCGAGGACACTTCTGTGGTAGCACTCTGGGAGCAGGGCATCCGCCCTTGGTGCCTGCAGCCATAGCAAGAGGGCTGTACAGGCAGGGAGGATGGTGTCTTCTGAAGGGTGAGATCTCTCTTGGTTGTGAGACTGTGTTCCCGCCATAGCTTTCCTTTGGGTTAAAAGTAACCCCTCTCTTATTCACAAGTCTGGTAGCTAGGGTTGTTGTTTTCCTTTTGAAAACGTCATTAAGGAACAGAAAACATAACTGATTTGGAGCAAAGAGATAGGCCCTGTATTGAAATGTACACTGAATAGAGAAACTTCGGGGTCCAAAAGGGGGTGAAGGAGGAAGAAAGAAAGTGCTGCAGTATGTAAGTATGTGTGTGTGTGTATTCTTTCTCCTCTTTTGTCTTTTTTATTTCCTTTTTCTCCTTCTTTGTATTCTTTCTTTCCTTCTCTCTTTTCTTCTTTTGAAATGTGGCCAGACAGAATAGGCACAACATCCCCAGAAACACTACTACCTGCCTCCTCTCCAAAATGCACATCAATTCAGACGTGCCCTTTTGTAGATCGGAAATCCGACCCCCTTTTGAAGCCAGATGACCAATGGGATAGAAGGAAAAGGGATTGTGCTCCACACTCTATTGAGAGGTCAGCCAGTCCATTGTGTGGTTGCTGGTTTCACACCAGCCCTTGAGAAGCCGTGCAGTATAAAGAGCTCCGACTGGGCTCATGCTGGAAACAGCCTCTTCCTGATCCCAGAGGGCAGGAGTGTGTGGGGGCACACAGCATCACCTATGGCCCTGTGTACCCTGAGGCACACGCTGTGTCGTCCCCCAGCAACATGCCTCAAAGACGGCTGCAGCTGATGCCGCTTCGCCAGGGTCAGTCCTTAAATGAGGACGGACAAAACCAAAGCTCTGTGTGCCACTCCCAGGAGCCGCAGGGATGATACTGAGACACTGACTCTGCTCCTGCTTTTTCAGTTTGTGGACTAAGCTTGAACAGAGTCCCAAATCCCCTGTGCTCACCTATAATCCTCACATTCGCTGGGCTTTGTTCTCAAAGATGATGTTACTGTGGGTGATTATGATCTCTGCAGGCTGGTGAGACAAAAGAGACCAGAGCAGGACTGTCTTGCTTTTGTTTCCTGGACACATGACACCTGGCCTGTGGATTGTGGCTTTGGTTGCCTTTTGAAAAGCCAGGCTAAGAAGAACCCAAGTAATGGACTCCGTTTGCAGGGTAGTGACTTAACCCTGCAGACCAGACTGCAGTAAAACCACCACATGGGAGAAATTCTTGTGTCCTTCAGGATTTGAGAAGAAACTCCAGGAATCTGAGTGATGTCGGGGTGAAACCAGAGATAAGATCATTGAGGCCCAGCCCCAAGGTGACCTCTGAACCAGTCCCTTCCAGTGAGCCAGAGAAGTAGGGTCAGGCAGCCTATTCTCCATGCCTCTCCATGCAGACACCACTTGACATTTGAATCTAAAGGTTAGTTAAGTGCAGCTGCCAGGCAGAAAGACCACAATCCACAATCAATTATCATGTCTTGTCCATTTCGGCCTATTCTTAATTATGTTCATTGGGTTTGGGGAAGGTCTTCCAGCTAAGTTTTAGAAAAAAGGAGCTATTTTGTTTTGAACAGACAGATCTGCCCTCCTAGACTACAACATCCATCTTCATCAACCATGATGTTCCCTGGGCTTGTCTGTCACAGGAAAGGGACATTGGGCAGAGTACCATGGAGAACATCCCTGGGTATCCCTATGGGCACAGAGGGGAGAGTGCATATTCCAGGGCTTCCTTCTAGGAATTTCTTGATAGGAAGGTCCACTCCTGGTGCAAACACTGGGAGCCCCGTGTCATTCTCCGGAATTGTTCTCCCTGAATGTTCTATGAAGCCCAGGCCCACATACCAGCTAAGGGTCCACTCAACCACACACACACACAGGTGTGCTCCCCAGTGCACATATGCACATGCTGACCCTTTGTCATAATTAACTATTTAAAATTCCACTGCTGCTAATCGAAGCAGCACAGGCTGTGTTCTCATTAAGGAGATCAATTCCTGTTGAATATTCACCTCCAGGGGCGGATGTGGTCGGAATGAGCTGATGGTTTCTGTCTAGCTAGCTCGCCAGAGCTAATGAGTGGCTGCTGCCATTACAATGCAGTCACTCGCCTGTAATCAGTCAAAATAACAAGCAGTAGCTCCTTGCAGGGATGCTGGGTATTCTACATAAATATACATAGAAAGACAGTTTCAGAAACAGTAGGCCCATCTCAATGAGTCAGGCTGGAGGTGTGGCCTCCCTGGATTGCGATGGATTGCAAGCCCACCTCAGCTGCACTCTGCCTTCTTCTCCATGCGTCTTCCCTCCCTTCACCCACAGACACTCTGCATGGCTGTCTGCTATAGCCCACTTCAACCCTTTTGAATGTCTTTAATCCAACTTGTTTCTATTTTTCAGTCTCTACTTGAAGTGGATTATCCCAGTTCAGAAGCCTCCTGAGACGTTGGCTCAGTACTGAGAGGGGCAGAGGGCCACTGGCCCTGGAAGCAGTTTAGCTAGTGGCTCCATCTCTCCTGAGCTGTCTGTACTGCAGAGCAGGCAGCTGGGATCCTTTCTCTTCCTTTCCTTTTCTGGGAACTCAGGATTAGAGAAAAAGTGAGCAAAGAGGAGGGATTTTCAAGATGGATCAAAATAAACTGACACAGGTCAGTTCTTGACTGGTACCTGTACACATGAGAGAGTAATTTTTCTGAGCTACGGGATAAGGCCAAACAATTTCATGTTTCAAAAAAAGACTTAATGATATAGAAAAGCAATGCTTTTTTTTTTTTTTTTTTTTTTTTTTTTTTTTTTTTTGGCAGAAAAGTGATTTATTTAGGTAGAGAAAGAGAAAAAGGAGAAGAAGAAAGCAAGCTTCCGGGAAGGGAGTGTGGAAGGGGATGGAAGTATGGAATCCAGGAGAGGAAAAGCAGCTTTCCTGGAGGGGGAAATCCCACAATGCTTTTCTTGTAACGTTTGGTTTGGTATACACAAATTACAACAAATCCCAGTAAGAAACCTTTTTTTTCTAGGTTTTTTGAAAAATCTTAAAAGAGTGACCTTGGCAAAGAATGGATTTTAATTTTTTTCTCCTTCCCACTTGGCATACATAGACACTCAGAGATTTTAACTGACTGATCAATGCCTATGACAAGACAGGGCATTTAACCTCAAATACACAGCATCCTTGCTCATTCACTGATGTGTTAATTTCTATGTTTATTCCAAAACTCTTTCACTCCTTACTTCATTCCTTCAACCATTCAATAGCCACTCCAAGCGTTCCCATGGAGGAGACACTGAATTCGGCATTGAGATGACATGGTCCTTATGGGGACCTTGTGGAGCTCTCGGTCTTGTAAGAGGATACATACAGGTAAGAGAATGAACACAATGCCGTGTGGAGGTCATTGACTTCTGATGGTGAATAGTTTTTCCTCAAACTTTTAGGCGAGAACATTTTCCTAGAAATAACTCCTAAGTCCAGATAGGAAAGAAACGTTTTTCATAAACAGCCCACCTCAAACGGACACCCCAAGAGAGAGCCCTCACGGTATGCTTCTATTCAAGGAGATCTGTTTCATAGTCCAACATTTCTGTGATACACCCCAGTTCACAAACAGAAGACTCATTTGTCTGGTGTGATCAGCATGGTTGTAGGTAAGACTTGATCAATAACAGTGAGCTTTGCTATATCAGCTGGAGACAGGATAATCAAATGGGCAGGGAGTAAAAGGCTTCCTCCTATGCCACGGGCAGGAGGGAGACGCTTGCTCACTTAAAGGTATGAGCCTCATGTCATTGAAGAAAAAGTGGCGATAACTGGATGTCATTTCTAATGTCTGCCATGGACAAGGCTCGGGACAGCAAGGAAATGGGAAATGGCAGCTGGTGCTGCTCAGCATTCTAGCTCACCCATCTTTTGATTCTTATCAGCCATTAGGAAAGGTAATTAAGCCAGTGTCTTGCTCACACAGCCAATACTGAGCTGGTCGAAAATAATCTGCACCTAGTGAGCACAGCAAAATAGCACACCCTCAATCGTTGGCATCAGGGGACATTTAAGCTCCACTTGCCTGTGACTTGGCAGTGTGCTGATCCCTGTGCTGCAGAGCAAAGCAGACTGGATGCTCAGTCTTTAAGAGTCTGCTTTCTAAGCACATGTAGTGATCTGAATACACATGGATAGGTCAAACAGGAGAGTAGAGCCATTAAGCTAAGTCCTGAATCAGAGAAAGGGACTGACACCCTACGAGGTATTCAGTCGGTGACTGGCTTGGGGTGGGAAGAATCTGGGTCACCAATTTGCAGTAGAGCCTGAGGAACTCATCATGTGATCTTTGGTTATGAGTGGACAGAGGGGTCAGCAGTTTTCTCGCTGATGGAGATGACAAATTTTTCTGGAGAAAGTGGAGTTTCAGAAGATATCCAAATGATGAGAAAAGTGACCTCATACAGTAAACACCTGAAATAACCTGTGAGTCCTGATGACGCACTTTTGTGAAGGGAAACTTAATGGATGAACTCACCATTCTTTCCCATTCATGCCTTTCTTCTGTTTTTTATTTTACTTTTTAACCAACCAACATATTAAAAATGCAGATTTAGAGATACAACTGCAGTTTTGTTACATACATAGGCAGTGTAGTGGTGAAATCTGGGCTTTTAGTGTGATCACCATGCAAATGGTGAACTTTTTACCCAATAGGTAATATTTTTTAACCCCTCACCTCCCTCCTATCCTCCCATCTTTTGGTGTCTCCAGTGTGTCTTATTCCACTGTCTTTCCATGTGTACTCATTCCAATACATTTTAAAATATCTATAATGTGCCACCCAACCAAGATGGAACAAAAATCCAGAAAAATATTAATCACAGAGGGTTCAAAGATGGACCTCTGCCTTTTGGATGTGATTTTGGTCACTCACCATGGAAAAATATCATTCATGGAATAATAACAGAAAGCCACTAAGCCAAAGTCACACAATCAATAAGTGGCAAAGACACTTAACCTAAATTAATCCTTCCCTTTAAGGCTTACCCATTAATTCCACAGAGCCAGACCATCATATTTTCCTTTTGCAATTAAGAGAGACAAGAAACAGGAGCATAGGAGAGGAAATGCTTGGAATCGTGGGCTCTTGCTAGCAAGACAGGGAATGCTGTTTCTGCTGATCCTGCTCATAGGGAAAGGCAAGTGAGTTATTTGTACATGCATTACGCCCATCGGCTTGATCGCATGCATTTTGGCATCTTTATTTTTTTGGAAGGGGAGCGCTGAGACACTATTCTCAGATGAGTTAGCTCTTCAAGATAACCTCTCCATTGCAACCCTGACCTGGTGCAACAGTTTTGGGACTCAGTGCTATAAGCAGGTGCAGAGCCCTCCAAACACTGGTGAGTGTTAGGTCAAGGGGTTTAGTCCCACTGCAGTCTAGTTCCCTGCAATTATCTGCTTAGAATAGCTTTGGCTGTCCATTGACTTCCTCCTGGTGTCCCCAAGCTGCAGTGCAGCCAGGCAGTAAAGCTAGACAACTGCTGTGTTTCGGCCGCGGGGTGGGTGATGGATTTCTCCATACAGCATCATTACATCCACTAAGCACTTCACGATGCTCGGGGATGAAAGGAGTTATAAATGAAAGATATTATTATTAATAAGAATGTAGATGAACAAAGGGAAAATGTACTCGCCCTCACTATCCATCATCAACTTACCACACTTCACCTAAAGACCATGATCAGCTGGAGCCTCAAGGAAAGCCTATTTGCAGAAATCAATAACTGGTTTTAAAAAATAGATCTAGGCTCCACTGGAGCTGACTGCTCAGGGGTTTCTCATAATTCTATGCAACAGTCAATATTAGCTATCACTGCCTCAAATAAAGATTGAATTCAAATTTAGTTAAGACTAGTTTTGTATGATAATCTACCAACTGATTATTAAATGTATTTACAGAGGGTTTTAAAAAATAGGCTGTGGGAGAAAAAAAAAAAAGAAAAGTAAAAGCCTGCATGAGTCTACTTGATGTGAGTTATGAGGCTGACTCATAGTGATGGACTCACATTAGCTTGGTTTGCCTGGTTTAATAAAATTAACACTTGGGGAAACCGAGTTTCATTCTGTGGGTGGCAGGAAGCATTTCCATTCTATGCATCATAAGGTGAAGGAAGAATAACAGTCACTGAGCAGTCAGAAGCATGGATCAAACCCTCACCCTGCACAGAGGCCCAGAGCTAATTGTTGCATAGGATGTGGAGTTGGGTTTTATTATGTATTTCACAGGAAATGCCAGATAGCTACCTCTCATGTGAACATCATGGCCCTTGGAGAAACTAAGGCAAATGCCAGTTTGCCTGAGCATATGTTACAGACATGTGTATAAATAGGGACATTCAATGCTGTTTTCCTGGGGACAGAAAGCAGGAAGGAACGGAGGATTCATAGGACCGGCCTCAGGCAGCTTGGTGGGGGGCTGGGGGAAGAAGAGAAGAAAAAGCTCCTAGAGCAAGCGTGTTGTTCAGTGTTGATGAAAGATAGGAGCGTGCTCTGGGAAGGAAGTGTGTTCTTAACAGGTGAAACAGCATACGTGTCCATTGAACTTAACTCATTATGATGGAGACCTCTGGAGAGGCTTAGACATGGAGGAATTGTAGGTCAAGCACACACAGAAAGAAGAGAAGCAGCTGCTCACACTTCAGAGGGGCAGGTTTCACGGGTAATAAGATGTAGTCTAAGAAAGGCTCATTGCCTGCTGTAATATACCCTTTGCACGTAATTCATGTACAACAAAGAGCTACACAGGGATTTTTGCTCTGTGAATATTTAATTGCAACTTGCAAAACATGTCAAGCAAGTCTCAGACTTTCCCTGGACAATTTTGATAGTGGTGAAGACATTTGGTCTACGAAAGGGGCGGGGGATGGGGAAGTTCTTATTGTATTCATCTTTGCCAGCCCTCATGCTTTTGAATGTGGGTTAGTAAGGGCATTTTGTGGAAGACTTGGAGTGTAAAATGACCTTCCCAGGACTCAGTACTATCACTGTCATGGGTGACCTGGTGAGAGAAAGGACCTGCTTTCATGTTCCTTCTATGCCAGTGATTTTCTGAAGTAGAGTGCATAAAGATTATCTACAGAGTACAAATTTTTACATATTTGAATTCCTGAACCAATGTGCACCGCAGGGCCTATGAACCTGCATTGTAACATACAGCCCTGATGATTCTGATGCAGGAAGTCCTCAAACTGTACCTTAAGAAAAACTTTTAGGCTGATGTGCTGAGGTATCTATGGAGAATATGTATAGATAAGCCACGAGCTCATGGAAAATGGGATTGATTTGGAAGTAATTAGAATATTAGACTGCAATATATAATACAGTGGTAATCATAAATATGCAAATATGGGGTGACTCATTCAATAGTTCACAGAAATGTAAATTACTTTAATTTGTGCAAATATACGCCATCTCTTCTCACCTATGAGTTGCACCTCCAGGTACTAGGACAGTCCATTTTTAATGTTGACATTTCTGTGGGTGATTATGGCTATTAAGTTCTTGATTATATGGCTTGTTGCCTAATGGCTTGAAACTAGTAGTAAGCAAAAGTATTCCCAAAATATGTGTCTCCGGTGAAGTTTGGGCAACTGTATGGAAGAAATCCAAAGTTTATAACCCTTAACTATTTGGTAATCCAGTCAGTTGGCTCTCTCAGGAACGCTGGATTCTTTAGTTGAAAGCAAAGCTGAAAATTTAAAAGGAGTGGTTTGTTTGGGTATTTCTTTTCTTGTTATTTTAATCAAGATAAGGTCTCACTTGGTGGCCAGGCTAATCTCAAGCTCCCAGGCTCAAGCAATCTTCGCATCTCAGGCTCCTGAGGAGTTGGGATTATGGACATGAGCCACTGTGCCTGCCTATTTAAATTTGACTTTTTTTTTTTTCTTGAGACAGAGTCTTGCTCTGTCACCCAGGCTGAAGTGCAGTTACGCAATCTTGGCCCACTGCAACTTCCACCTCCCGGGTTCAAGTGATTCTCATGCCTCAGGCAGTGTTTCAGCACGTTGGCAGACTAGTCTTGAACTCCTGACCTCAGATGATCCACCCGCCTTGGCCTCCCAAAGTGCTGGGATTACAGACAGACGGGAGCCACTGAGTCCAGCCTAAATATGATTTTTACTCTATTACTGTTCCTCTCATCATGGCTTAATGAGAAGTTTGGGCATATGCGTTCAAGTTTTCTGTTGTACATAGTTAACTCTTGCAAAACACCACCCATCTGAGTAATTTTTGTTTTAGTAGCCTTAATCATGATGAAGCTTTGTAATCTGCAAAGCTTTTGAGCCAGGTTAGAGAAGTCAGTTACAGGATTCCCCCTCCCTATACTTAATTGCATACATGTAGAAAAGGGTCAAAATGGATTGGGGGTTTTGGCTTGTTCAGCTGTCAACATTTGATAGGTTTTTTTGAGAATTCTGCACATGTAATACCCTGATCGGTGGTGGTCTGATTGACAAGTAAGCACACTGCCTGCCTCTTCTTTAGGGAAACCTGTTTGCACCCTCTTTTTTCATCCTCAGTTCCTGTTTTGCAACCTCATCCTCAACATCATCCACACAGTAGGTGTTGTCCTGTCGGCAGGCTTTTTCTCTTGTTTCCCCCCTAGGATATCTCCTTTTCAAACACCTAAATCTGGTCTAGGTAAAACCGTGATGATTTCTAGTTTATGTTCCACATTTTCATGGTGCTTTCTCTCATAACCTACCTTTTGGTAATAAAAATAATTTACATTTGCTGCTTTGTGCATTGCCTGGGCTCCTGTAGCTCCTAGAGTAAGTAACACGCGTTTAGCAGTAATTCATCTGAAACAGCTGCCTGCAATCAGTTTTGTCTTTCCTGCTAGTGTCTAAGTACCACAACTATGTATGATGCTTGCTTGTGTTGGATTTGTGCTACATATATTTTTTAAAAGTATTAGATTTCTAATGCATTATTTTTTTCCTGTTGATATGTCATTTACATACATATGTTAGAGCATCCTGATATATCTAATAGTTTATGAGATACATAACTAACCTTGATACATGTTTATTTTAATAGCCTGATCACGGTGGAGAAGTGTAAGAGTTGAGCCAGGCCACAGAAGGCAGATGGGAACTTAAGGCGGAGCTGTAGCTGAAACGCTCCGGAGCTTCCAATCGCAGCTCCACTGCTCACTAGCTCTGTGAGCTTCAGGAAGTTACATGGCCTCTCTGTGTCTCGGTTTTCTGGTGACCCAGTTGTCACAGTTTGCCTGGGACTTCCACAGTTTTAACACTGAATATCTGATGTTCCTGGAACCCTCTCAGCTTCAAACAAACAGATGGTGGTTACCACCAGGTTCTTTTTGTGTATTTCACACAGGAGATAATAGTAATAATCTGTACCACATGGGGTTACTAGGAAATAATTTATATAAGTGCTAAGAAAGTGTTGAGCAAATTTTAGTTCTTATTGTATGAATAGGCTCAGTTCAGGTAACAAAGAAGGTATCATAGACACGTTAAAGCAAAACAACCAGTCACTTAACTAGTGTGTATATATCATATGTGGTCTATGTACTGTGAGTGTGTGTGGTGTGTAAGGTGTGTATTTGTGTTTAGTGTACTCTGTGTGTGTAGTGTGTGTGGTGGATGTGTTATGTGTGTAGTGGGTGTGTTACGTGTGTGATGTGTATGGTGTGTGTGGTATGTGTGGTGTTTGTGTATGATGTGATGTGTGCATGGAGTATGGTGTGCATGGGATGGTGTGTGTGGTGTGTGTGTGTGATATGTGTGGTGTGTATGGTGTGCATGTGTATGTGGTGTGTGTTTGGTACGTGTGGTGTGTATGTGTGTTGTGTGTCGTGTATGTGTGTGTGCTGTGTTATGTGTGGTGTATCTGTGGTGTTTATGGTGTGTATGTATATGTGGTGTGTGTATGGTGTGATGTGTGTATGCTGTGTGGTGTGGTATGATATGCATAGCGTATATGGTGTGTACATGTGTTTGGTGTGTGCGTATGGTGTGATGTGTGTGGTATGTGAGACATGTATACGTGTGTGATATGTAGTGTGTGTTTACAGTGTGTGGTATGTGTGATGTGTTTGTGGGTTGTGTGATGTGTGGTGTGTGTGGTATGTATGATGTGTGCTGTGTGTTGGTGTGATGCATAGTGGCATGTGTGGTGAGTATGTATGGTGTGGTGTCTGGTACATGTGGTATGGATGGTGTGTATGCATGTTTGGTATGTGTGGTGTATGTGTATCGTGTGACATGTTTGTGGTGTATGGTATCTGTGCTGTGGTGTGTGGGGTAATGGTGGTGTGTGTGGAGGTAGAGGTGAGTGCAGTGTGGTGTACATGTGTGTAGTATGTGTGATATGTCTGGTGTGTACGGTGTGTATGTGTGTTTGGTGTGTGTGTATGGTGTGATGCATGTGTGGTGTGGTGTGTGTGGTAAATGTGGTGTGTATGATGTGTATGCATGCATGGTGTATCTGGTGTATGTGTATGGTGCGACGTGTGGTGTACGTGATGTATGGTATCTGCCTTATGGCATGTGGGGTAATGGTGGTGATGTGTGTGGAGGTGGAGCTGGGAGTATAGTGTGATGTGTGTGGTTTGTGTGGTGTGATGCATTTGTGGTATGTGTGATCTGTGTATGCTTGTGTGGTGTCTATGCTGGTGTGGATGGAGGTAAGGTGGGAGTGCAGTGTGTTGGTGTGTGTATGGTGCGATGCATGTGTGGCATGTGCACTGTGTGTTGTGTGTCTGGTGTCTGTGGTGGTGTGTGTGGAGGTGAAGTGGGAGTACAGTGTGGTATGTGTTTATGGTTCAATCCATGTATGGTACGTGTATTGGATGTGTGCATGTGTGGTGTCTGTGGTGGTGTGTGTGTGGAGGTGGTGTGGGAATGTAATGTGATAATGTGATGTGTGTGTATGGTGTGATGCATATATGGTAGGTGGGGTGTGTGTGTGTATGTGTGGTGTCTGTGGTGGGGAATGTGTGGAGGTTGGGTGGGAGTGTAGTGTGGTGTGTGTGTTTGGTAAGTGTGTGGTGTATGTTGTGGGGTGTGGGTGGAGGTAGGGTGGAAGTTTAGTATGGTTTGTGTGTATGCTGTGAGGCATGTGTAGTGTGTGTGTGTGGTGTCTGTGGTAGAGTGTGTGTGGAAGTGGGTTGCAAATATAGTATGGTGTGTGTGTGTTGTGTGTGTATGGTGTGATACATGTGTAGTGTGTGTGGTATGTGTGGTGTCTGCGGTGGGTGTGTGTGGAGGTGGGGTGGGAGTGTAGTATTGTGTGTGTGGTGTGTGTGTATGGTGTGATACATGTGTGGCATGTGTGGTGTATGTGTGGGGTGTCTGTGGTGTGTGCATGGTGTCTGTGGTGGAGTGTGTGTGGAGGTGGGGTGGAGTGTAGTATTGTGTGTGTGTTGTGTGTGTGGTGTCTGTGGTGTGTACGTGGTGTCTGTGGTGGAGTGTGTGTGTGGAGGTGGGGTGGAGTGTAATATTGTGTGTGTGGTGTGTGTGTGGTGTCTGTGGTGTGTATGTGGTGTCTGTGGTGGAGTGTGTGTGGAGGTGGGGTGGGAGTGTAGTAGTGTGTGTGTGTGTGTGTGTGTGTGTGGTGTGATGCATGTGTGGTATACATGGTATGTGTGATATGTGTGGTGTGTGTGTGGTGTCTTTGGTGGGGTGTGTGGGATGTGGGGTGGGAGTGTAGTGTGGTGTGTGTGGTGTGTGTGTGTGGTGTGATGCATGTGTGGTATACATGGTATGTGTGATATGTGTGGTGTGTGTGTGGTGTCTGTGGTGGGGTGTGTGTGGAAGTGGGATGGGAGTGTAGTGTGGTGTGTGGGTTTTTTACCTCTATGCCAATAACACCCTTTCCTGTGTGAAGGAAGGCTGATGGAGATGGCTACACCTGAGTCAGACCTCAACAAAGTGTCAATATGCTTTTAGGAATTCTACATGTAGTGAATACATTTTTTAAAAGTTACTTTCTAGTTACATGGAGGTTAGCCTCTCCTTCAGGTACAAAAATAAGATTTGAACACTTTTTATTAAAATCCTTGGAGCTGCAAAATCTCCCCCATCTTCTCTCAACCAGTAACCTTTATTTTTATTTATTTCTTTTTATTTTCTGCAACTTGTCTCTTTCCAGACTTAGGCACCACTCTTTGTAATATTTCTGGAGTCTAGCTTCTCAGAATTCCTCAAAAGGTACACATGTCTTTTTAAAAAAGAAAAAAAAAACAACAAGGAATAATTACTAAAGATGGGATGTCAGGCAGTGTGGCAGGCTGGGGAAGCATATATTTGGAAAGGCTGCATGTCCATACCATCCTGTCCTGAAGGTAGCTGCCAGGAGCTAGCTCTTGCCTTATCTGCTTACAGGAAACTTCCAGAGATAATTATCCATGCAAATCCCACCACACCATTCACTTTGACAGGTATATACATTGCTTTGTGTGAGGATCAAAAGTTTATAACATGCACAAAGTTTCAATTATTTGGTAAGGAGTGTGCATGTGTGTGTGTGTATGTATTTGTGTGTGTATGTGTATGTGTGTGTGTGTGTGTGTACATGAGAGAGACAGAGAGATTCATGAATGAATGATACAGACCACTTAACTCCCCACACAGTTGCTAAACTCATTTGTCTGGCAACCATATGCAGAAGAATGAAATTGGAACCTTACCTCTCACCATATTAAAAAAAAAATTAGCTTAAGATGGATTAAAGACTTAAATGTAATACCTCAAAATATAAAAATCCTAGAAGAAAACCTGGGAAATACTCTTCTAGGCATTGGCCTAGGCAAATAATTTATTACTTAGTCCTCAAAAGCAAATGCCACAAAAACAAAAATTAACAATTGGGACCTAATTAAACTAAAGAGCTTCTGCACAGCAAAAGAAACTATTAACAGAGTAAACAACCTACAGAATGGGAGAAAATATTTGCAAACTATGCACCTGACAAAGAACTAATATCCAGAATCTACAAGGAGTTTGAACAACTCAGCAATCAAAAAGCAAATAACCTCATTAAAAAACGGGCAAAGGACATGAACAGACACTTCTTGAAAAAAAAAATACTTGCACCAACAAGCATATGAAAAAATGTTCAACACTGCTAATCAGTAGAGAAATGCAAATCAAAACCAAAATGAGATGCCATCTCACACGAGTCAGAATGGTCATTATTAAAAAGTCAAAATTAAGAATAACAAATGTTGGCAAGGCTGCAGATGAAAAGGAATGTTTATACACTGTTGGTGGGAATGCAAATTAGTTCAGCCCCTGTGTAAATTAGTTTGGAGATTTCTCAAGGAACTAAAAATAGAACTACCATTCAACCCATCAATACCATTAGTGAGTGTATACCCAAAGGAAAATAAATTGTTCAACCAAAAATATATATACACTCATATTTGATCACAACACTCTTCACAATAGCAAAGACATGGAATGAACCTCAGTGCCCACCAATGGTGAATTGGATAAAGATGTGGTACATATACACCACGAAATATGACACAGCCATAAAAAAGATTGAAATCATGTTCTTTGCAGCAACCTGGATGCAATTGGAGGCCATTATCCTAAGCAAATTAATGCAGAAACAGAAAACCAAATACTACATGTTCTCACTTGTAAGTGGGAGGTAACCATGAGTTACCTGGACACAAAAATGGGAACAATAGACACTAGGGCTTCAAAAAGCAGGGAGGGGCAAGTGTTGAAATACTACCTATCAGGTACTATGTTTGCTATTTGGGTGACAGGGTCACTAAAAGCCCAAACCTCAGCATCATGCTATACACTCTTGTAACAAACCTGCACATGTACCTAGTGAATCTAAAATTTAAAAAATAATAATTTAATTAAAACTCATTCATGATCTATAGCAATCTAAGTAGGGAATAATTATCTTCACCTTACAGAGGAGAGAGGGGAAGCACACACAGGTGAAATAACTTGGTCCAGGTCACCATCATCTTAAGAGATGGTAATCAGGGTTTGGACCCTGGCCCACAGACTCCAGAGAGCTGCTCCCTGCCCCATCCCCTCAACACAAAGAGTGGATTTGGGGAGCAATGACCTCTTCTGGCCATACTACATTCCCAGAAACTGTTCCCTAGTGGGTCCTCTTAGGGTGAGTGAACTTTCTCGTTACAGAAACACTGCAATACCAAGTCTCCTAACAAAGATGTCTTAAACGTGACCTAGAAAGGCAAAGTAGAATCCTTGAAACACGAGGTTAAACCAATTATATGCAAAGGCCTACACTGTGGGTAAAAATGTACGCCTCACTTCTCCTGCTACAGGCTCACAAACCCCCAAGTGGGATAATGGTAGATGGTAAATAATGTAGAACTTAAGTCTGAAAGGTTTGTGCTCATGTTCTCTCCCTGCCACTCCTTGCCTCTCTCCTGAATCACGTATATAAAGTCTTTGAGTCTTGTTTTCCTAATCTGTAACATAAGGACAGAACACTGTCCTGTCTGCCTAAGAGGATCATCATGAGTCTTCCAGGAAAGAATCCACATCAAGACCACAAGAGTGAAGTGTAAGGTATTATTAATATTCACAACAGTCATAAAATAAGACAGCATATAAAATGCAGCCCCCTGCTTCATCAATTTTACCTAGAATTATGCCAGATACAATATTCATTAAATATTTAATTAATACCACTGCTCATTTTAGATTTTAAAAGGTTATTTGGAAATGATTTCAATGGTCTGGTTCTCCTAAAAAGCCATAGGGAAAGTCTGAACTCCTGCTGTCATTTTTTTTTTTTTTCTTAATGAACTTCACCCTACCAAGCAGGGAAATACAAGCATTCCATTGTCCTTTGCACTGTGGTTGGAGTTTGGACTTTTTTTTTTTTTTCCAAAGAAGGCATTAGAAAAATATATATTTAAAAATCTCTCTAAAGGTTATACTAGGGAAAACTGGGGAAATGTGTTTTTATTGTTTCTTCTTGTTCCCCTACCCCTACAAATAGCTTGAGTAAGATATGAATTCCAGGCCGGGCGCGGTGGCTCACGCCTGTAATCCCAGCACTTTGGGAGGCTGAGGCGGGTGGATCACGATGTCAAGAGATCGAGACCATCCTGGTCAACATGGTGAAACCCCGTCTCTACTAAAACTACAAAAAATTAGCTGGGCATGGTGGCGCGTGCCTGTAATCCCAGCTACTCAGGAGGCTGAGGCAGGAGAATTGCCTGAACCCAGGAGGCGGAGGTTGCAGTGAGCCGAGATCGACTCCAGCCTGGGTAACAAGAGCGAAACTCCGTCTCAAAAAAAAAAAAAAAAAAAAAAAAAAAAAAAAAACAAAAAAAAAAAAAAAAAAAAAAAAAAAAAGATATGAATTCCAGAAAAAAAAGGTGTCACAACCTAGCTCTATAAACAGGGGCTTTGTTAAAGCACATTGGTTTACTCAGCACTTATCACAAAGTCTGGCATTTAGCATGTGCTCAAAAAGTACCTCTTCAAGAGACAAATGGATAGATGGATAAATGGGTGGATAGGTGAACAAATGGATGTGTGGGTGGATGGATCGATAGATGAATTGATATGTGGTGGAAAGACGGGTGGATAGATAAGTGAATGGGTAGATGGGTGAATAAATAGGTAGATGAATTTGTGCATGGGTGGATGGATAGATGAATGGGTGGCTGGTGAATGGATAGATTGATGGGTGTATGAATGGGTGGGTAGATGAATGTGTGGATGGATGGATGGATGGTTGGATGGCTGGGTGAATGGATGGATGGATGGTTGAATGGTTGGATGAGTGATTGGTGGAT